>NW_006201951.1:1752972-1757857 GCF_000334495.1 Tupaia belangeri chinensis
GTGAGGGGATTTGCCTGCCGACGCGCATCTCCTGCACCAGCTGGGCCAGCACGCGGTCCTCCTCCTCTGTCCACGCCCGGCGCCTCAGGGCAGGGTTGTGACGCTGGAACTGCTGCAGGCACTGGAAGGCACTGCGGCCCGTCTTCCCGGGCCAGGGGAGTCGTCATGCCGGGCTGTGCCCTGCACGTCAAGGACTCCCAGCCCCGAGAGCCAGCCGGATCACACCCCTCCGAGCCAGCCTCTGCCTAGAGGCTGCGACAGAGGGACGGTGGCGAGACGCCAGGCTGCCAAGCAGGACCAGGAGGGACCCCGCTGTGGGCGGGTTGGGACTGCTGCCCTAAGGAACAGCACTTGACCAATCCACAACCGTGAGTCATGAGACGCCACAGCTACCCTGCAAACTCAGGGCTCGGGAGACCCCCAAGGGCAGCTGCAGGAGAAGCGTCCCCGTCCCCATCACATGCTCCTGCTCCAGCCCCGCCCGCCCTGAGCCCGGAGGCACCTCCGGAGCCTGCATGAGGGAACGGAGAGAAGCGTGGGGGCCATGGACTGTCTGGGGTGTGCATCTGCATTTTGGGGCAGCACCACGTGCCAAAGCGCCCACAGCCCCCACGTGCACACGCAGCCACCTGCTGCCTCGTGGTCCAGCCCTGGGTCCACACGTTCTGCCCACGCCTGTGCCCCCTCCTGTGGGGAGGCATCCTGAGCAGACTGTGCCGTCTGAACTCTGCCCGAAGCAGCTCAGTCAGGCACCCGTCGGCAGGCATGGCTGTCACGCAGTTGCGTGGTGGGCCTTCCTGACCCCTGGGTTTCCTGATGACATAGATCACCCTAAGACATGTCCCACAAGAGGGTCTCTATGCAGTGACACACGGGGCCCAGTGCAGAGACTATGCGAGGAGGGCAGCCTGGCCAGCACACATAGACCCTTCCTCACATCCATCCCAGGCCTGCGGGCATGGGCCGGCCAGCAGCGGGGCAGTGTACCCGACAGCAGACCCACTCAGGCTGCCCACAGGCCTCCAGGAAGGCCCAGGCTGCAGCACTGAGGCAGGGCCTGGACCTGCCTGGGGGCCCACAGCAGTGGGTTGACAAGGCCGACAGCGACCTGGGAAGGAAGTGGGATCTTGCGGAGGGTGGGAGGCATCTGCCGTCAACTATGGACGAGAAGCGAGCCCGCCTGGGCTCCGAGAGGAGCATAGTGGGACGGGGCCACGGTACAGCTCCCAGGCCACAGAAGGGAAATGAGGGGGCTTCGTCAGACCAGAGCGCAGGGGAAGGAGAGAGGAAGCCATGGAGTGGCACGCGGAGGTCGGCCAGATGCTGGGGGCCAGGAGCGGACCGACGCCCAGCTGAGAGCGGCCGGGTGTCCGCAGAGCAGACCCAGCTACATGCTGGTTTCGCGCAGATGCCCGAGACTGGGAGTGTGGGCCGGGACGTGGGAGGTGCCACCAGGGAGAGAGGGCGAGGAAGGCAGCTCCGAGTGCTGTCCTCTGAACACACGCGTCCCATCACGCACGCCGGCCACATGGTGGGCGACAGCAGCCCTCACAGGGCAGCCTACTGCGCCGCGACTTCACCATCGCGGGGCCGGATCCGTGACCTGCTGACCCTGTGACGGGTGACCGGGGACTCTGGTGCGTCTCAGACTCACAATGGCTTGTTAGGACAGGCCGTGTGGAAGTCGAGCAGCACCAGATAAAGGCGAAGCCACTAAGAGGTGAGGGGAATCAACCCTACAGGTGGCGACGGCAGCTGACAGCTAAGCCCCCATCTGTCTTCAGCCGGGCACGGCTCTGGGAAGGAAACCTTGACCACACGCCCAGGACCCTGAGTGACAGGTGTCTACAGAACCTCAGCCTCAGAATATGAAGCACACTGCATTCTTAAAAAAAAAAAAAAAAAAAACAGTTCTGGCAAGTTACTTTGGTTTGCTACCATGTCCTCTATTGTTAAAAAAAAGTAGTAAATTTGGGGCCAGCAGGTGGTGTGGAGGTGAAGGTGCTGATCCCACACAGCAGACCGCACAGTTCAAGTCCCAGACATAGAGGCTTGAGCATCACGCCAGATCCCAAGGAGGCTGCAGAAGGGACTGTGGTATAGCCAGCCCCCAGGGGTGGTCGCTCTTCCTGTCACTGTCTCTCTCGCAAACACGTGCCCAGTAGTAAAACTTAAAGCGATAAGTTGTTTCGTTTTGTTTTAATGTTTTTTTGCCATAGGGTGTGTGTGCTCATCAGGGAGAGAGACAGTGAGACGGAGAGTGAGAGATCACCCTCCGGGGGGATGGCCACACTGCAGGCCCTTCTCTGTTCTCCTCTGGGGATCTTGGCCACACACACATGTGCTCAGAGTGATTTTCAAGCTGCAGGTCTGACACTTGAACTGCGGTTGGCCATTTGGGAGACCAGTACCTTAACTACCATGTCTTGGGCATCTGCTCGAAGGCAGCGTACAGTTGGGTCTACTGGCCTCAACAGTGATAAAAAAAAAAAGGACTTAGCAATCGTGTTTCCAGGCTGTAAGTCACCAGAACTCAAATGGAACCTTCTGCAAAGACCTGCCCCACAGGGACCCTGAGAAGCCCAGTTATTTAGGGGAGGCCTGGCCTGCTGCACAGCGGGTGGCACTATGGAAAAGCAGGCCAGGTAGGCTTCGAGTCCTGGCCTGCGGGCTTGACACCACATCAGCATACACAGGACGGAGGGCTCAGAGATAGGCCGCAGTGCCAGCTGAGGGGCAGGCAGGCCCCAGGTCAGTGAGGGCCAAGGGCGACGAGAGCGGGAATCGCAGATGCCCGCGAGTCTGCACGAGGGTCTAACAGCGGTCCACGCCTCTGTGACTTAGGCGAGGGCCAAGTGACCAGCGTGGGCCTCACCTCAGACAAGTCAGGAGAAAGCAGGAGAAAGTTCTTTGGGGCCACCAATGAGCCACTCCTAAGCTGACGAGAAAAGGCAGGCTGGAAGAAGAGGGGAGCGGGTTCGAAGCTCCAAGCCTGCGGCTGCGTGGAAAGGCCCAGAGAACCTCCAGCGAGGTGTGCAAGCCTCAAGCAGCTCTGCACAGAGGGGCCTGGGTCAGGGCTCAGGTACCTCAGGCCTCAGAGGGTCTTGCCCCAGGGCTGGGGCTGGCTGCCATACCCGAGGGCCACACCCTGGAACGTGGTGAGACAGAACCACAACGGCCCAAGAGACGAGTCAGGTCCCGGTGCGAGTGCAAGCCCTGGGATACCGCCCAGCCCAGAGCCCACATATCTTAGAGGGCTCCAAGGCCCCCAGTCCCAGGTCTGGCCCTTACCCCCAGCTCCTCGGCCACCTCCTGCCACTCTAGGTGGCCGTGCGTGGCCGCGATGGCCTGCAGCCGCTCCACCTCCTCCCCACTCCAGTCCTGCTTGTTGATGCTCGGGTGTTCAGAGTTCTGCCAGAACTTGCGGACCTCCTCCGCGGAGCGGCGGCCTTCGAACTGCACCACGGAGAAAGCCCTGTGAGCCTGAGGACCCGACCCCTGCCCTGCACAGCTCGGGCTGAACGGGTACCCTCTGCTGCCCGTGGCTTTGTGCCAGATCGGGTGGAGTATGCCCAACTCGCCAGGCCGAAATGCGGCCGAAATGCGGACTTGGCGCCAGATGCAAAGCTGGGAGCTCGGGAGCCCTCAGATGCAAAGGGGTGCCTGACAATGACAGGGAAGGCCGTGAGGCCACCTATCAGGCGCTCGACCAGAGGGGCTGCCAGGGCTGGGGACCTGGCAGGGAGTGGCCCCTGCTGCCTGCATCTGGTGTCAGGGGGTGGTACCGCACCAGGGCAGAGCTCGACTCACGTTCACATTGGAAATCTTCTCCCAGTCGTGGCTGTCCAGCCTGCTCCCTAGCAGGGTCTCCTCCGGCAGCTGGCTGCAGGGTGAGGGCGTCAGTGCCACGTCGGCCGTGCAGCTCTCCCGGACCCCAGTGGCTCATCTCACCTGAGGGTCTGGACCTCCTGCTCTGCGTCCCTCGTCTGCCTCTCCAGCATCTGCCTCTCCTGCTCGCAGCTCGCCCTGCTCTGCTTCTGCTGCAAGTACTCAAGCCTGCGGGGTGGGTGCAGAGCGAGCTGGCTGTGGGCAGGCCTGCTGCGAGCTGCCTCCTCTCCCTGCACAGAAGCTGCGCCACCTCTCAAGGCCACCAGCAGATCAGAGCAGCACCCTCAGAAGCACTGGGCCTTCCTGCGACTGCGGGAGCACCTCAGACCTGGCCCGCACCCTCTGGGTCTCAGCATCCTCACTCCCTCCACCCACCACTGGCATGGAGACGCAGATGTCCTGACCAGGCCCAGCAGCAAGGCCGGGACCCAAGCCTGCACCTGCTGTGACAGCAAACGCCGTGTCCCAGGTTGGGCCGGGGAACCAGGGCTCCCACTGCCTGACGGGCCCGCCATCCCCGCACAGACCTACTGCAGCATGAGGTTAGGCAAGGGCTCGGTGGCAGCCCTGCCTGCCCTGGCTCCCACCCCTAGGTACTGGCTGGTCAGTGGGGCTAGGGAGCAGCCGGCGGGACCCGAGGATCGTCAGCGCGCGCCGCCCTCAGCAGCCCTGCTCAGTATCCCCGGAGGCACCTGTTCTCTGACCCCACCACCACGCCCTGCGGGGGTCCACACCAACGCAGCACCGCTTGTGCGCAGACACATGGCAGCGTTTGCAATGGTCCCCGTGCCGGGGAAGCACACGGAGACTGCTGGCACCCACAGGAGACCCGGGAGCTCCACAGGAAGCGGCTGCTTGTCCTGACCCCGCGCTTCACGGCAGGCTGGCAGAAAGCACCTGGTGCAGCGTGTGTGCAGAGCCCCCACAGCGGCCGCCACCCTGCGGACTCAGGAGGCCCGGGAGACCCGAGGCCGCCCGGGCCACACTCACTTCAGTA
>NW_006201951.1:1758005-1764099 GCF_000334495.1 Tupaia belangeri chinensis
GTCAACAGGGCGGCTGCCCGTGGCCGTGCTCCGATCCACACGTGCTGGCCGCCCGGTTTAGCACACACACCCCACCTGAGTCCTGGCCCTCCCAAGACGAGGCGTGGAGAGGGAGAGGATGAGCTTGACCTGCTCGGCCTGGGGGAGGCGGTGGGGCAGGGAGGCCCTCAGGGCAGCGCCCTGGGAGGCAGGGCAGGGCCTGGCTCTTACACTTGGTCACCAGCAGCTCTTCGAAGGTCTTGACCCCCTGGGCAGCCTTTTCCCGTGTATCCTCGTTGGCAGGAGGCCCCTGTCGAAGCACACAGTGTCAACTGCATGACAAGCCAAGGTGCCGCGCAGAGGGTGCCCACGTTGCCTTGGGCCTGGCCCTCAGCCTCACCGTGCCAGCCACATGGGGCCAAGCTGTGGGTGTGACCTGAGTGGCACAGGTGGCCTCAGCAACCCCAAGAGGACCTGCACCCCTGGGACAGCGCCTCAGGGAGCCCCGGGCAGCCGGCCCACAGAGCAGAGGGCAGGGCGGGGGCAGGAGGACGCCCCGAGACCCCGCGGGGGTGGCAACCCTCACGGCAGGCCCAGCCCGAGTGCCCCGAGGGCCATGGCCCCTCACCATGCCCGTGACCCTGTCCCTGAAGTACGGCTTCATGAAGTGGCCGATGTACACATGGGAGGCCGAGCTCTTGCCGTCCTTCACCTTGGGGCCTTTGGACCCAGCCAGGTCCCACGTGACTTCTTCCTGTGACAGATGGAGGGGTCCACGTGAGGGCTAAGGAAGGGGACCCGGGCTGTGTGGGGGTGGTGGGCAGCCCAGCACAGGCCCACCCACCTGCTGCTCCCGGTTCTGGGCCAGCAGCAGGCTGACTTCGGCCAGCTTCTCTCGGACGACCTCCTGGTAGACCATGTTCAGCTGCAGGCAGGTCTCGGGGTCTTCAGGGAGGGCCTTGTCCCGGGGGTCATCCTCACCGTCACTGGCTTCTCCCCACTTCTCTTCTTCCTGGTCGTGAGCCAGAAACCCCCCATAAGGGCACATGACACAGAGGTCCATGGGCCGGCGCTGGGCCTCTGGGACGACATACGTGTCCCCGCCCGACGCTGAGGAAGCCCGGCAGCAGAGCACGGCCAGGCGGGGCCAGCAACGTCGCCAACACAGCGCTCTGGGCGCTTCCACGCCAGCTCTGCGTGGTCCCAGCACACACCACCTGCTGGCGTGAGGTAACGCCAGGCCTGGCGACTACATGGAGATGGCCGAGATCCCCGAGGACAGGGCAGGCTCACGGCGTGGGGGGAGGCTGCCACGTGCCTCCAGACACCGGAGGTCGCAGGACACATGTGATGGAAAATCCTAGGAAGACTTCAAGATAAACACGTCCTGCCCTGACCCATGCCTCAGCAGGACCCAGGGACACAGCATCGGCCTGAGGTGCACCTGTCAGGGTGGGGTGGACTGTTTGGGCCAAAGCTCCAAGATTCCCGGGAGAGATGGCACAGCTGCTGAGGCCTTCCGAGGCTGACGGGGACGAGGCCCTGAAGAAACCAGCAGTGCGTGAGCAGAGAGCTGCAGTGGGTGTAACAGTTACATCGCTGGACTCCCATGTAGTCGACTGCAGTTCGAGTCCCAGACCTGGTGCCTTAACCTGATGCAGGGCGCGTGTGTGTGCGTGCCCAAGATCCCAAGAGGAGACTGGAGGAGAAGGGATTATGGTGTGGCCATCCCCCCTGGGGGGTGATTTCTCACTTTGTCTTTCCAGTAAGCGCATGGGCCCTATAGAAAACACCTCACAAAAAAACCAAACAGGGCCCAGCAGGTGGCGTGGTGGTTAAGGCGCTGGACACTCCCACATGGCTGACCACAGTTCAAGTCCTGGACCTGGTGGCTTGCTTTCTCACCTTCTCTCTCTCTCAGTCTGTGTGTCTCTCTCTGGTCAAATTAAAAGTGAATGAATAAATAAATAAAGTTAGATAAATAAAAAACAAACAAAAACAAAAATAGGGACACGACGAGGCTGAAGGCGACGCCCACACGCAGACTCCAGTGGTCAGACTACGAGGGAAAACGAGCCTTGCCGTCTGGACCGAGGACGGCCAGGTGGCCCGGCCCACACAACCCTCAGAAAACTCAATCTGCGTGAGTTCGGCTCGAGGGGAGCCAGGGTGGGCCCGGGCACCTGCAGACAAGGCAGGGCTCTCCCTGGAGCTCTCGCACGGGCAAGCTCTCGCAGCCTCTCCCCGCAGAGCTGTCGGCACGATGCTGAAGACAGCACAACCGCGGCAGTGGCCGCCAGGAGGGACGTGGCCCTGTCGGTGCCAAAGGGGACGGGACGAGAGCAAAGGTCATGGCCAGGGTCTGGGATGCTCGAGGCAGTCTCCCTGGAGACTCTGGAGGCCAAAGAAAGAACGAGGATGATTGCTGACCACGAACTGTCTCGGAAGGTCAGCCGAGGCTTTGACAGAAAACGCCTGGGACAGCGTCACCGGAGGGTCCTTCTCCGCCACGGCCACCCTCCTGCTCGCCCCTCAGTGAATGAGGGCGTTGATGGGGAATGATTTGGCGTCCACCTCACTAGCCTGGGTGGGGTCCTCTGTATGGGCCCCCACTCGTCTCCAGGTGACAATGCAGAAGCCCCTGTACCCACACCACTAGGTCCCCAGGACCGCAGTTCAGGGTGGACTGAACGGCTGGGGTCGTCACTTGCAAGAGCGTCTTGAACCTCAACTAGGTTGGAAACACAGTTTGCATTCCTTACCCTGTACTCCCCTTCGCCGTGACTTTTTTTTGAGACGTTTTTGCTATAGGGCGCATGTGCTCACCAGACAGAGACAGAGATAGAAAGCGAGAAATCTCCCCCCAGGGGGGATGGCCACGCCGCAATCCCTTCTCCCCCGTACTCCTCTTGGGATCTTGGGCACGCACGCACACGCGCCCTGCGTAAAAGTTTTAAGCCACCGGGTCCGGGATGTGAACCGCGGTCGACTACGTGGGAGTCCAGCGACATAGCCATTACGCTAACTGCTGGTTCCTCTGTGACTTTTTAAAGAGTGACTTTTGCTATAAGGTGCGTGCGCTGGCCAGACAGAAAGAGAAACAGAAAGCGAGAAATCACCCCCCAGGGGGATGGCCACACTACAATCCCCTCCCCATCCTCCCCTTGGCATTTAGGCATGCACACACATGCACCCAGTATGAGTTTTAAACCACCAGGTCTAGGACTTGAACCACAGTCAACTACATGGGAGCCCAGCGACTTAACTGCTACACCATCTACTGATCCCGACTTTTTTTTTTAAGAGTTTTTCTTTTTTCTTTTCTTTTTTTTTTTTTAACCTCAGGGTACATGTGCTTACAGGAAAGAAAGATAGAGACAGTGAGGGAAAGTGAGAAATCACCTCCAGAGAAGATGACCACACCACAATCCCTTCACCTCCAGAGAGGATGACCACACCACAATCCCTTCTCCTCCAGAGAGGATGGCCACACCACAATCCCTTCTCCTCCAGGGATTGGGCACACATGCACATGCACCTGGTATGATTTTCAAGCCACTGGGGCCAGAACTTGAACCGTGGTCGCCCATGTGGGATTCTAGCAATGTAACTGCTATGCTACCTGCTGGCCCCTGCACAGCCTGAGTCCCCGTCACCTCCTGTTGACCATGCTGTGACCGCTGCCACAGTCCCAACAGGGAAACTGGGGGTGGAGAACGGAGCTCTGGGCATTGGCCATTATGTGGGCAAGCACGAGGCACGATGGCCAGGCCAGTACCGTGGTAACAACCGCGACAGCCTCAGCATCCTGCTCATCTTCCCAAGGACGGCCCTGATCTCGCGTAAGGGCTCTGCGACTCTCACTTCTCCTTACTGTGCATCACTTTACAACCGGAAGGCTGGCTGGTTCAGGCCGCTCCCCACCCAGCCACCCTGGGGCAGCGGCCTGATGGTGGCACAGCCAGGGCGGCAGTTACCGAGACCAGGGGCTCTGTGGTATCCATGTCCTCCTCGGGTGGCGAATCTGCTGGAGGCACAAGCAGGCCACGTGGCCGTCAGTGACAGGAAGGGAACGGGGTGGGGAGCACCCGCCTTCCCGGCAACGCAGATGATAGGGTGCTCCCAGGGGGTGGGGGCCTCAGGCTGAACCCTGCGCTGAGTGACTGCCTCACAGGGAGAGCAGGCATGGGACCAGAGCAAGGGTGAGCACTGCGCAGAAGGGCTCCGGGCTCACCAGGGGGCATCAGGGAGGCCCGAGGCCCTGACGAGAGGAAGACGGGGGTCTGTCAAGCCCGGGCCGGCCAGGTGGGCAGGCAGGCGGAGGTACCAGAGTGGGCAGGCTCAGTGCAGCTCGGAAGGAGTGCATGAGGCGGGGAGTGCCCCAAAGTGGCCCACTGCGTGGGGCCGGGGTTAGGGGTGTGAGCTGTGCTGTCTGGCACAGAGGTCGCTGACGACTAAGCGGTGGGCACCCCTCCTGCAGGGCAGCGTAGGCTGGGCACACGCCCCTGAGGCACGTTGGGCCCAAGACCCAGTGGTGGCCCCGGTCTCCCCCCAGCCCTCCCCGGCAGCAAAGGCAGGCACCAGTGTCCAGCCACAGGCCCCAGGCTGGCCAGGGAGGGGTGTAGCAGGCTCTCTGGCTCGGGCAAGGCACTGGCCAGATCTGCCAAGAAACAGCCAACCCGGGTAGCACCGCTGGTGGGAACACAGCTGAGAGGAGCCCGAGGCCCGACACTGCTGTTCCTGCCCACGTTCTGGAGGCGGGCACACACGAGCTCACCTGCTCCAGAATCCGAGTCGAGACTCGATTCCGATACCTGCCCATGGTCGCCTGAGGAGCCGGCACCCAGGATCCTCTCGAGCTCCCTGATCTCCTCCACGATCCTCTCTCTCTCGGCATCGACATCCATGGCTGCCACCTGCCTCCAAAACACGTCCCGTCAGAGACCAGGGCGTGGAGCCCGTCTGCTGGCCCGATGCCGTAGGAGCCAACAACCCTCCACACCCCCGCTCGGCACTCTGCCAGGGGCCAGCACAGGCAAAGAGCCACGGCACTGACTTGGCCTCACCGTCCGGGCTGTGCTCCTGTGCCCAGGTGAGCCGCAGGGCCCTGACCACCAGGTAGGGACACACAGGGACACCGCCGCTGGGGGGACAGGGCAAGGCCTGCTCCCCGGGGACACTGAGTGTGGGCCACACTGCCACACAGCCTGCTCCCTGGGAACACTGAGTGTGGGCCACACTGCCACACGGCCTGCTCCCCGGGGACACTGAGTGTGGGCCACACTGCCTGCTCCCCGGGAACACAGAGTGAGGGCCACTCTGCCACATGGCCTGCTCCCTGGGGACACTGAGTGTGGGCCACAGCTGCCACATGGCCTGCTCCCAAGGTGCAGAGCTGGACAGCCTGCCTGGGAAGAGCAGAGAGCAGGCCAGAGCTCCGGAGGGCAAGGTGCCCGCCGGCTCCGCTCCACCGCAGCTGGCACCTGGCAGGGGCCGCCATGGAACACAGTCGTCCAGCAGATGGGAGCTGTTCTCAGAAGGCCGGAGGAGGAAGGGAGCAGGGAGGACAGGAGGGTGGAGAAGCCCTGACCGGGCACCTGCCCCACTGTCAACAAACACCCTCCCGCCGGCACCTGCCCCACTGTCAACAAACACCCTCCCGGGCCCTGGCCTGGCCCTCCCTGTGGGACACTGACAGGGGCCATGCTCACGCCCCTCTGGGCTGCAAGCCCACCAAGAGCGCCCCTCGCAGCACCAGCAGCCAGCCGGCCTCACTGCTCCCGGGAGGCGGCGGCTCTCTACCCCCATGCCAGTGAGCCTGTAAACCCAGCTGGCTACAAACCAGCCCCACCTGCAACGCCAGCAGCAGCCACCGCGGATTCAAGGCAGCCACCTCCTCCAGGCAGGCCGCGGAGGGGCCGCTTTCTGCAAGTCAAAGGCAACCGCTTCACCACTCGCCTCCCTCCCCACGCTGCCCTCCAAGGCCGCAGACCCACCTTCGCCCGCACCCCTCTCCCTCCAAGGCCCAGCACGGGCACAAGGCTGACCCACGGCAGCCCCACTCCCCGAGGCCCTGGCTGCCCCCGCAGGCGGCACTGGGAGCCCCGGGGCAGCG
>NW_006201951.1:1764159-1767488 GCF_000334495.1 Tupaia belangeri chinensis
CCCACGGACTCCGGCGCCGTGCACAGGAAGTCCCGCCTCCTACCCGCGGGGCACACCGGGACGGCCGCCGCGGCCCGCAGGGACCATAGAGAGGCGAAGTGCGACGTGCTGCCCCCGCGCGGCCATCCTGGGAACCGCCTAGTCGCGCTCTGGAGGGCCGCCCGGTGCAGGTGCCACTGTGAGGCAGGTACCCAGCTTCGGGCGGTCGCCTGTCCTCTGTGCTTTTCTATCTTGTTAACGGTCTTGGGGTTTCGTCCAGCAGCCAGTGAAAAACTCATCCGGCCGGCCTCAAGGGCTCAGTACTGCCCAAGCCGGATGGGTGTCAAACAGCTGGCCCAGACAGCCCCGCCAGGAGACAGGGTGGCCATCAGAGACCACCCCGCAGGTTGTCTGTGCACAGCTTTGGGAGGCTTCAGGGTGCTCTGGCCGAAAGAGCTGCCCGGGCCCAACCCTGGGGAGGTATTCCTTCCAGGGCTCACTCCTGGGGCCCAGGGCTGGCACTTCCTGCTGTCTTGCCGTGGCTGCCCAGCGCCTATCTCGTTCTTGGCGCCATGCCGGGCACCTCATGCGTGGCCCGAGTCAGGTGGAGGGAGAAAGTCGTGTCCCCACGGATCAGGTTTTGACCACAAACTCTTTGGACACATACGCCAAGACAGCAGCACGGCATCCTCCCCCAGCGCCCAGGGCGCACAGCACCACTGTGGGAGGGCGCAGGAGCCGGGGGTCCGGCAGGTCTGCGGTGGGAGGCGCCCTCCCTGCTGCCCTTGTCCTGCCTTTCCAGATCCCACCTGGCTCTTGCCCACCAGTCAGCCCCATCCGAGGTCAGCTCTACAAACCCCCAGATACCGCTTTCCCACTCGACAGGAGCACCGGGTGGGCAGGCGGGCATGCGGGAGTTGAAGACCATGCTCAGTGGCAGCCTTGGGACAGCTCTAGCCTCTACCTGTGGCTGAGGTCAGAGGGCCTAGTTGTTTCAACATGTGCTCTCAAGGCATGAGCTGGTGCTCAATCCCATCTGTGTCAGTGGAGGGGCTGCTCCTGAGGGCCTGTGTGCTAGTCACTGCGTCAGGCCCAGGCAGCAGTGGTTGCCTGCTCAGGCCTTGGCCTGGAGCCCCGATCTGCAGGACGAGTCACCAGCTCTGAGCACAGCAGATGCATGGCCCATGCCGAGGACACAGCTGTGCCGAGCAGACAACAGTAGAGGCAGGACGAAATGGCAGCGTGTATGAACGTCGGGGTTTACTAACAGAGAAGGCTGTTAACACGAACAGGAGGGGAGCTAGTAAGCAGCACCCACAGGGAAAGACCGCAGGCCTGCAGTGTGCCAGGCCCCGCTTGGGAGAGGGCTAGGAAGACAGTGGGAGGGCAGGCCCCTGCCCCCAAGGCCCTGCAGGTCCCCAAAGGTCTCGACTCCTGAGCCTCCTTGGGCAGAGTGCCTCCTGGAATGACAGCCTAGCCAGTGTCCCATTTGAACACTCCCAGAGGGCAAGGCGGCAGCACAGGTGGAATGTCTGGGAACTTGGTCCCCGGGGGCCCCACCAGTGGCTCCTCACTCAGGCTGCCGCTTACAGGAGCCGTCCAGGCAAGCTTGCGGGCGTGAGCTGTGAGCCAGGGGCAACTGGTGCCCTCACCTGGCACTCTGCCCGCTCAGGAAACCTGGAGCAGCCAGCTGGCATAGCTCACTGGGGCCGTTCCAGGGCGGGAACAGAACACGCCATTTCCACGTCTAGTCATTTTAAAAAGTCACTTGCTTATGCAAAAATGTCTTCCAATAGATTATCAGCATCTATCAACAGTCGTCTGAACTGTGGGACGCCGCCGGAGGAGCCCCTCAGGGCAGGTGGCCAGCTCCCACTGTTCCGGGTCAGGAGTCAACACCTCGCTCTCGACCTTCACCCGGGTGAAGGCCACGCTGGCACGGCACGTGTCCGGATGAAGCGCGGGTGAGCCGACGTGGAGCTGTGGGCCGGGAGCACCCTGGTGGTGCTCAGGAGCCCTCCTCCTCCTCTTTAACTTCGGAAATTCTGTCTACAGACTTGAGGATCTCGGCGACCAGGTTCAAGGTCTCGGCTCCGGAAACCAGCTGCCTGAAATGGACACAGCTGGCAGGACAGCGACTGCACCTGCCACAGCAGCAGGCCCGCGAAAGCAGAGGAACCCCGCGGCAACGGCCATGGCCCAGGAGCCCGAGCAGCACTGAGGACACGGAGCAGGGGCCAGGGACCTGCTGTGGTGTGGCTGGCACTGCCGCCTGGCATCCCGCCAGCCTGCGAGGGAGCAGGGGCTGCCGCCTCCCAGGGTCCTCCCCGTGCCAGGCCCTGTGCTCAGGGCTCCCAAGCATCGTGCTGCCCTTTCTGACTGGGCGAGGAACTACGGAGTCACATGGGCGGGGAGCTGGGGCTTGGAGCCCTGTGGCCCTGTGCTCAGTGCCCCGGGTGGGGACGGCCACCGCCAGCGGGGGAAAAGCCCGCCGTCTGTCCACATGGCTCTCCCCCACTGGAGCACTATCTGGCCTGGCAGCTCATCCTGGGCCACAGCACCTGTGCCAGCTTGGCCTGGCCCCCAGGAACTTACTTTATGGAAGCATGTGCGCTGTTCATGACCACACGGAGGTTCTGCAAGGCTACGTCCGTGTTCTGCTTCACCACCGCCAGGCTGGCGCCCTGGCCGGAGCGCAGGGCCTCATTCTCACGCTTGATGCTAGAGAGCTGTGCCTGAAGGATGGCCGAGGCCCGTCAAGGACTCTCAGGGCTGACCAGAGCGTCCCTGCGAGGCCACCCAACCCAAAGTGGACACGACGCCCTGGCAGAGACCTCCGCCACCCCGTGGAGGACAGGGTAACCCTCCCCTCGGCATGGGACCAGCAACACATCCCACCCCATGGCAGACTTGCCACCCGCCCTAAGTCCTGCGGTGCCCGGGCACAGGGCGAGCCCTGAAAGGGTCCCCCACCTCTGCCCTGTGCTGAGGTCTCTGTGACCCCCCCAGGATCAGGAGGGAACAGCTAAGTCCCCTCCTCCAGTTACCTGGAGCAAACTTATCTCCTGTTTCAGTTTCGTGACATGACTTTCTGCCTTTACGGCCCGTTTCTGTTACAGGAAGGTAAATGGGACAGTTACTGCTGTGTGACACGGATGCAGAGTGCCTGCCTGCCCGCCCGCCCGGTGCCGTGTCGCTGTCGGCCCTTGAGGGCCTGCCCACAGAGCCCGTGCTGCGGCCATCTGCTCACAGCGGCCCCCAGAGTAGAGCCCCACCCACTGTCCCGGGGCGTCCCCACCCTGCCCGGCCACCTCGGAGGGGCCCACATACAGTCATCAGGTCGAGGTTCT
>NW_006201951.1:1767532-1769740 GCF_000334495.1 Tupaia belangeri chinensis
CCTCTCCTCCTTGATCATCTTCGCTTCTAATTTCCGTTCCAGAGTCCTCACCCTCGTGAATGGGAAAAAGCAGAGTCGCTCAGGACCCGTGCCCTGCCAGCCCACTCCGAGCACCTGCTCTGGGGTAGCGCTCTGCCTGCACTGCACCCGCCAGTGGCCAGCGAGCCGCAGCTGCGTGCCTGGCCTGGGAGGCAGGACCGCCTTCTGCCACCGCTGCAGCAGGCAGGCCACCTGGCCGCAGACCCCTGGCCAGAACCCAAGAAGCCTGTCCGTGCCGAGGGCCTACGCGCGGCGGAGCTGGGAGCGCGACACCCACTGCCTGTGGCTTAGGAGCGACTCCCCCGAGTGGGCGCTGGAAGGCGACCGAGAGCACCCTAGCTGGGAGCGACTCCCCCGAGCGGGCGCTGGAAGGCGACCGAGAGCACCCTAGCTGGGAGCTTACATACATTTCTGTCTGAGTGTCAGAGAAGCTCTGAACCTCACTCAGCTTTCTTCTTAGCTTAGAGTTCTCGTCTTTCAGCTGCAGAGAAAGAAAACCCTCGTTAGCAACTCAGCGTCTCCCGCAGAAGTGGCAGGACGCTGCACTCTGGCTCTGGGGCTTCCTGGGGAGCAGAAAGACCTGGGTCTCCAGGGAGCCCCCACGCCCTCCTGGAGAGACATGAGGCAAATGCAGGCCTTCAGAAGACTCGTGGCTGCTGGCTCTGCACTCAGGCTCTCGCCTTCCTCGGGTAACCACGGCTTCCTTAAAAAGTCCCCATTTGGAATACTCCAAGAGCTGTCCCCGAGCGGGGGCTGGAGTCCGTCCTTTCCGAGGCCCAGGCTGGGTCGCACCATCAGACCTGCGCCTGTGCTCCGCCGGCTGCATGCACACTCGTGACCAGCCAGCCTGACGTGAGCTTCCAGGGACCTGCGGCAGGCCGTCACCTACTCTGTCCTTGAACCCACCAAGCCACCCGGGAGTCAGGGGTTCAAGTGTCCCCGGAGGCCGCCCAGGCTCGAGCTCGGTGCCAAGGGCCAGCACCGCCCTCACTCACAGCTTCGTAACTTATCTGCAGCGTCTGCAGGTGCCTGTGTCCCAGAGACTCCCCGTGGCCCGCGAAGTCTGTGCTCGGACTCCCCGTCGGAGACGTCGGCGACACCCGTGAGTCCGTGTCGCTGAGTGCCCAGGGGGGCAGAGACTCAGGCCCCGCCAGCTCCGACGGGGTGGAGAAAAAGGACAGGTACGTGCCGCAGGGCGACGTGCTGGCTGGGACCCTGGAGGAGTGCGTCTGCTCCACAGCGGACGGCAGGTAGACCCCATTCCACCCGCCATCCTCATCATCTTCGTCCAGGGGGTCACCGGCTCCAGTTGGGTCCTCAAAAAACGGCTGCTGATAACCCAGGCCGTACCCCATGGTCGGGGAGTGGTGGTCGAGTCCCAGGGAGTGCCTTGAGGCTTCCTAGGAAACAGCGAGGGCCCAGCTTCCACAGATGCCAGTGTGGGGCTGCCTCCCTACGCCCAGCCTGGGCTGCACCCAGAGGCCTCCTCCCGTCCCCAGGGAGGGTGAGGGCCACGGGAGCCACACAGCCCCCCCACCCCCTGCAGCTTCTCCACTGCACTAAAAGCCCCCTCCCCCCCATCCCGCGGACCGCCACAGGCTGGCAAAGAGACCCTCCGAGGTGTTCCTGGCTAGTCATGGCCACGACTCCGTCAGCTTACCTTGGAGTAAACCCTACTGCTGCCTGTGTCCTCTGACAGGCCGAGGCTCTTGGATTTCAGGAACTCTTTGAAGGAGAATGGATTTGCCTCTTCGAGATCTTCTAGTTTATCGTCTGGAACAACAGGCGCATGGAGTCACAGACTCACACAGGAGCATTACGAGTAACCGCGTGGCCGCCCCTTGCCAGACCATGCCTGCACAAAGACCGGGAAGGCCACCCTTGGCATCCCCAGGATACAGGGGACACAGGAAGTGAACAGGCCTCAGCTCATCTGCTTTCTGCCCTGGTCTCCCCACCTCCGGCCCGCACACTCAGGGTGCAGGGAGGACAGCCAGCGGCGGCATTCTCAAAGCTCCTTGGGGGCCGCGAAGCTCCAGCCCACAGCTTGCTCAACCCCTGGGCTGGCTCGCCCAGCGGAGGCCTGCCCACCTGGGTTCTCTTCCTGCACTGCCCTCCGCTCTCCCAGGACCTGACCAGCCACACTGGGGCCCTTCAGTCCGCCATGGG
>NW_006201951.1:1770680-1771025 GCF_000334495.1 Tupaia belangeri chinensis
CAGCACGCGCCCTATAGCAGAAACCTCTCCGAAAAAAAAAATCTCTCTAAAAAATTAAAGCAAGCAAAAAAGAACGTGAGCCCCGGGACACCCAGACCTGAAGACGGCCTGGCTTCCTCTCGGTGGCCGGTGTCTAGGGCTCGGATGCTGTTGCCCGGCCCATCCCCGCAGCCAGGTGGGAGCCTCACGGCTTTCTCTGCCCCGCGGTAACCCAGAGTGTCCTCAGAGCCTGGTCAGGTACCCCCTGCTTGTGGACGCTGCAGTCACTGCCCACCGGGTGACAAGAGCTCCCCGCCCTACCTCTGCCCGCCCCATCCCCACCAGGAAGCAGGTGCTGCGCGCGCC
>NW_006201951.1:1771876-1775607 GCF_000334495.1 Tupaia belangeri chinensis
TGGTGTTTTTGGGGGAGCGGCCAGCCGCTGGGGAACAGGTCAGGCCTCCGCATGGCCCCTGCGCCAGGTGGAGGACAGAGCTCGGCTTGCCCTGTGACCGGGCAGCGCGGGCTTCGGCGACGGGCCCAGAGTCGGGGGCCCTGGAGCTGATGGGGAGGGGGTGGCGGAGGCCGCGCCTCCTCAGTGCATGGGGGAGAGTGGGCTCCTCCGGGTGCGCAGACCGCAGGGAAGGTGGCCAAGCCGGGCCAGGCCCGCTGGGGGCTGTCCTTCCGGTGAACTCAGCCCTTATGGCCTGATGACTTGCTTTCTTAGCTTGCAAGAGGGGGCCCCTGCCGGGCCAGTCTCCCCACCCTCCCTCCTTCCAGGGTTCCGGCCCACCACGCCCAGGGATTGGCACTGGTTGGCCTTGTGGCGTGCAGCCGCCTCAGCCACCAGGTGGTGTGCTGGCCTGGGAATTGTTGACTGTTTTAGGCTTTGTTTCTTCTTTGCCATAGGTACGGGAGAGGCCATGAGAAGGAAAGTGATAATCAGCCTCGGGGGGAGTGTCGCACCGCAGTCCTCCAGCCCCTCTGGGATTTGGGGCACGTGGGCACATGTGCATGTGATTTTCAGGCTGCCGGCTGTGGCTGGCCACGTGGGGGTCTAGTGCCTTAACCACTGTGTCACCTGCTAGCCACAGGAGGTGCTGGCTTTTTTTTTTTCTTTTTGGCGAGATTTTTGCCATAGAGCATGTGCGCTCCTGTGGCGACAAGAGACAGAAAGTGAGAAATCACACACACACACACACACACACACACGCACACACCCCCGAGGTAATGGTCACACTGCAGTCCTCCCTCCGTTGTCCTCGGGACTTGGAGCACATATGCACCCATGCCTGGCATGAGTGTCAAGCTTCTGGGTCTGAGACTTGAACCGTGGTCACCCATGTGGGAGTCCAGCCCCTCAACCACTGCACCAAGGTGTTGACTTTTAATGCAGGCAGAACATAACTGACTGCTCCTACGCGGCCACGGGCTCCCCTCCCCACCTCCCCTGTCCGTCGTGACCAGGCCCGTGTCTTTTCAGGTTCGCGCCCCCTGCGTACCGACAGTTCAGCAGCGGTGGAGCCTGTCCCAGCGTGCCCCTCTCCTCCCCCTTGCCCGGAGTACCCAAGCCTGTTTTTGCGACAGTTGACAGACAGGAAAAGTTTGAAACCAGAGTCACCACGCTGGATAATGGGCTTCGCGTGGCCTCTCAGAATAAGTTTGGCCAGTTCTGTACGGTCGGAAGTAAGTGCCGCTGGGGCGTCGGGCCGAGCTGGCCATCAGCCATGACGGGGGGGCCAAGTACGCATTGTGCCGGGCATGGGGGGCATGTCAGCGAGTCGTGTGACAGCGGCCGGTTTTAGAGACCCTCCTTCTCTGGAACCTTTATGGCTTGCACCATGAATGTGAGTGCCGGCCACACGCGTGAAACCACTTTGACGATGGAGGGGACGGACGCTGTATCTCTTGAACAGCCGAGTCTGATGAGGTGGTCACCGCCTTGAAAGCTTTATCTTGATTATTAAGTCTTCCATTTTGAACTTGCGAGTTAACCAGTTTTCTTTTTGTCACCAACCAGTCCTTATCAATTCGGGATCAAGATACGAAGCCAAGTACCTCAGTGGAATTGCTCACTTTTTGGAAAAGTTGGCATTTTCGGTCAGTGTTCAGTTTGTTGTTTTGAGATTCTGGGAGGGACCTTTTAGGGGTTTTCTTTGTTCAAATGGTTGTTTAAGTAGGTTATTAAAATCTCTCTCTCAAAAAAAAAAAGTAGGTTATTAAGTTACTACGTTAGCAGTAAGAAAAGATTCAAGTTTCAAGATAATTTTTTTTTGGAGAGGTTTTTGCTATAGGGCACATGCACTTGCCAGAGAGATACAAAGCGAGAAATCATCCCCCCAGGGGAGATGGCCAGGCCGCAATCCCTTCTCCTTCATTCTCCTCTCGGGATCTTGGGCACACACACACATGCCTGGCGTGAGTTTAAACCTCCAGGTACTCGAACCGCAGTTGGCTACATAGGAGTTTAGCTGCCTAGCTATTACGCTAACTGCTGGTCCTGACAATTTTCTTTTGAAGAGAGATTTTCGCTATAGGGCACACGTACTCGCCAGAGAGAAACAAGACAGAAAACAAGAAATCTCCCCCGGGGGAATGACCACGCTGCAATCCCTTCTCCATTTTCATCTCGGGATTTTGGGCACGCCAGGTCTGGGACTCAAACCGTGGTTGACTATGTGGGAGTCCAGCAACATAGCCATTACACCATCTGCTGGTCCCAGCTTTCAAAGTAAAAAGAAAAATTATTTTTTAAGTAACATTTTAGGGATCAGCTGGTGGCATGATAGTGAAGGTGCTGGATCTCACATGGCCGCTGACACAGTTGAAGTCCTGGACCCGGCGACTTGAAGAGCACGCCTGACGCATGTGCGAGCCCAGAATCCCATAAAGGGGAACGGGGAAGGGACTGCTGTCTGAACATCTCCCACGAGGGGGGTGTTCTCCCCACTTTCTTTCTTTTTAATCTTTCTTTGAGGTTTTTACCTTAGGGCATGTGCATTTGCAAGAGGAGGAAGAGACAGGGAAAGTGAGACCACCCCTCTGGCGCCTGGCCACACCACAGTCCCTCCTCCATTCTCTTCCTGGGATCTTGGACACACATGCACACATGCCCAGCGTGAGTTTCAAGCCACAGGGTCCAGGACTTGAACTGCAGTTGGCCATGTGGGAGTCCAGCAACGTAACAGCTATGCCACCTGCTGGCCTGTCAGTTTCCTTCTTTCTCAGTCTCTCCCTGGCAAGCACACATGCCTTCGAAAAAGGCTTAGTGACAGAGTCTTTTGGTGTCCGGGACTGCTCATCCAGGCCCTCTGACTTATTTCTAGTCTACAGCTCGCTTTGATAGCAGAGATGAGATCTTGCTGACCTTGGAAAAGCACGGGGGAATTTGTGACTGCCAGACATCAAGGTACCCAGCTGTGACACACAGCCCCACTTTGTGTCCAGGGGACAAGAATTCCCCCGAGGTCCCCCAAGGAGAGCCTGTGGAGACGGGTGGGACCCGAGCCCTGGCCGGGGGGTAGGGGTGGGCCGAATGCCCGGGGGCAGCACTGAGGGAAGTGCCTCCCTGCGCCGGGGCAGCCAGGTGTTGGGAAGGCCGAGGGCTGTGCCTAGGTGGTGGACAAGGCTGGAGGCATTCCAGACCTAGGGGCCAGCCGCTGCCATGGCTCCGGGCAGGGAGCTGGAAGTGGCAGTGGTCTGGCACCGGAGGGGTGCGGCACAAGCTCTGACCAGGTGGTGAGCTCCTTCGTAAGCTGGAGGTGGCATGCGCGAGGTGGATGGTGCTGGCTCTGGGCTTTGTACAGGGCCAATCACACGGTGCATCTGGATGGAGGTCCGGCCACCTGTCTTTCGGCCAAGGCTACATGAGCCTGTGCCCGTGTTGGGGAGCGGCTGTGTCTGCTCCACGTGGTCTTGTTTAAGTGCACGGAGGTTCCCGTCCCCTGGGAGTGCACCCTCTGAGATAGGAAGAGGGACAGTCTGTGTGTTGGCGAGGTGCCCTGTCGCAGGTGGGCTCTGTACATGGCATCGCTGGCTTGTCTTCTCCAGAGACACCACCATGTACGCCGTGTCTGCTGACAGCAGAGGCCTGGACACAGTGGTGGGCCTGCTGGCGGGAGGGGTCCTGCAACCCCGGCTTAACAG
>NW_006201951.1:1775733-1778524 GCF_000334495.1 Tupaia belangeri chinensis
TCCCGGCCCCCCCGGTTACCAGGTATGTGTGGCCACTCTCCTGGGCAGGCCTGGGGTGAGGCGACAGGAGGCTGTGGAGGCCACAGGTGTGTGGGCGAGTGCCGTGTCCATGGGCTCCGGGCTCAGTGGCAGTGGCAGCACGCTCTCTCTGGAGGTCACAGTGGTGACCGGGCTGGTCCTGGAACCACAGAGAGCTCTCGGTGCTGGACGCCTCTCTGCCCTTGACGTCATGGCGAGGCCTGTTCTTTCCCGTCATGGCACTTCAGACTGTCTGAGTCTGGTGGGTGTGCTGCCTGCACAGCCTTGGCCCTGTGGACGGCAGGACTTGGAAGGAGCTGCTTGTCCAGTGGCCTGCGGGTGCGCTCTGCTCGCGACACCTGACCAGCTCCTCGGGGCTCAGGGGGGCAGGTGCTGCTGCAGCTTCAAAGCCGTCCCCACGGTGGCACAGCGGCTCCTCGCTGCGGGGCTGTTCCCAGGCCTGCCTGCAGTGAGCTCACGGGGAGCGGGTGCGTGCCCTGGCTCGGGGCCCTGCTGGTGAGACAGCCCTCACCTCTGGGTTTTTGCAGATGAAGAAATCGAGATGACACGAATGGCTGTCCAGTTTGAGCTGGAGGACCTGAATATGCGGCCTGACCCAGAACCGCTCCTCACCGAGATGATTCACGAAGTAAACTATGAAACTCGCCAGTGCCCCTTTCAGACCCGCGGCCCTCAGCTGGGCAGGGACGCCTGGGCAGGCCTCTCGCCTCCCCGATGACCTCGCAGGGCGTCATCTGCTCTTTGTGTGAGATTCGGCCCTCACTACCGTGTCTAGGAAGTGGCCTCTTTTTTATAACTTGCTGGGTGGCATGTGTGCTTGCTGGGTAGAGTGAGCGTCCCCTCCACGGGCGGCAGTCACACTGCAGTCTCTTCCCCGTTCTTAGGGCACAGGGCAGGTGCTTACAGCGCCTGGCGTTTTTCTAGCTGCTGGGCCCCGGTCTGAAACCCTGACATAGCTGTGTAGGATCCTTCTGCCTTGGTGCTGCCAGCTGGCCTGCCTTCTGATCTTTCGTTTCTGAGGGGTTTTTGTAAACACACACAGAGGTGCTGCTCTCCACCTGGCTTTGACAGCTGGCTCGAGTGGGATTCTTCCACAGGTGCGGTGGAGGAAGGACGTGGGCCTGGCTTTCCGGGACTCCTCACTGCCCTGTCTCCCCCCACACCCCACCCTGTCTAGGCAGCGTACAGGGGGAACACGGTTGGCCTGCGCCGCTTCTGCCCTGCAGAGAACATAGCGAGGATTGACCGTGAGCTGCTCCATTCCTACCTGAGAAACTACTACACCCCCGACCGCATGGTGCTGGCCGGCGTGGGCGTTGAGCACGAGCTTCTGGTGGCATGTGCTGAGAAGCACCTCCTGGGAGCCCGGCCAGCCTGGGGGGACGCGGTGGCTGTGGACGTCGACCAGTCGGTGGCACAGTACACTGGGGGCATCGTCAAGGTAGGGCCTGGGGTGGGGGTGGGGTACCTGACCACGAGGCTCGCTGTCGCGGCTCTCCCTAGCGGGTGTTGCGTCCCCAGAGTAGGATGTGACGGTGCTCCCTGGGCCAGGCTAGCCCTTCCCATGGCGGGACGGGGCCTGGCTGTGCTGGGCAGGCCGCCTCCACCCGTTCTCTGTCACAGCTGGAACGAGACATGGCCAACGTCAGCCTGGGCCCCACGCCGATCCCTGAGCTCACGCACATCATGGTGGCACTGGAGAGCTGTTCCTTCCTGGTGAGTCGCGGCCCAGACGGGCTGTGCCCTGCGCCCTGCGCCCCGCGCCCCGCGCCGTCCTGAGCGCCGCGCTGCCGCCCGCAGGAGGGTGACTTCATCCCGTTCGCCGTGCTGAACACGATGATGGGCGGTGGCGGCTCCTTCTCAGCTGGCGGCCCCGGCAAGGGCATGTTCTCCAGGCTCTACCTGCACGTGCTCAACAGGTGGGTCGTGGGCCGCACGTGGTCACGGCAGGGCGGCTGGCCAGCGCGCACGCGTGGGACCGTGAAGCTACCTTCCAGTCATGTGGCCGTCACCCGCACCCCACACAGGCACCACTGGATGTACAGTGCGACGTCGTACCACCACAGCTATGAGGACACGGGCCTCTTGTGTATTCACGCCAGCGCCGACCCAAGGCAGGTGCGGTCCTTGGAGTGCTGGAGCTGCCCTGGGGTCCCAGCGGCACTCGCAGACCCCGCTCATCGCCACACTCTGCTGTGTAGGTGCGAGAGATGGTGGAGGTCGTCACCAAGGAGTTCACTCTCATGGCCGGAGCCGTGGACGCGGTGAGTGGGGGCCAAACCAGGTCCAGACCTGTCGTGGCGCTCGCAGGGCCATGTGGGGTGTGGCCGTGAGTGACTGCGCTGCGCCCCCAGCCAGCTTCCTGGCGGGGAGACCGCCATGACCTCCTCGGCCGCCCCTGCCTGGCACACGGAGGCAGTGCTGTGCAGGCCAACACCCACGGCGGCCTCCCCTCGGGCTCCCTGAGCTCGCTCATCTTGGGGTAGCTCCGGTACCTCTGTTTGGAAGCTCCACGTCTTCCTGGGTGAGCTCTGGTGCAGACAGGCAGCTTTCGTGCACACAGGCATACCCTTGTGCACATGCGCGTGCGGTGCACACTTAAGTGGGCGGAGGTGTGGGAGCACAGGCTCCCCGACAGCTGGCCTGTGGCGGGCCTGCGGTTCTGTCCCGTGACGGCTGGCCTGCGCCAGACCCGCGGTTCTGTCCCGTGATGGCTGGCCCGCGGATGGGCCCCGGTTTCGCCACCGGCACG
>NW_006201951.1:1778617-1779494 GCF_000334495.1 Tupaia belangeri chinensis
CGCGCCCCGAGGGGGGCCGTCTGAAGTCACTGAAGCGCTCTGGTCTTGGCTGTATCAGGGCATGCAGCCTGTCCTGGGCCAGGGCTCGCGGTACTGGGAATGCGAGGCTCTTCAGCCGGTGTGTGTGAGGCGGGACAAGGCATGTCGTGGCTCACGGGTGCGCTGCCGCCCACCAGGGCTTACCTACCCTTCGTGCCGAGCGCGGACATGCCCCGTTTGCGTCTGCAGTGCTCCATCCCGGAGGGGGGAGCAGCGCACTAGGTCTGAGCCTCGGGTCCCTAGGGACAGCTGCACTCAGGCGGGTCTCCTGTGCAGTGAGCCTCGCTCCTGCCACGTAGGCCTCCCGAGTTGCCAGGGCCAGCGGTGCACAGCCCCCCATGTGACTTGCAGGTGGACAGGAATTGAGCCCCAGCTCCAGTGTGGCTTTAGCGGCCAGGTCGCATCTCCCGGTGCTTGCTTGGGCAGGGGTCAGGGAGGCCCAGGCCGCTTCCCTCCGGGTCTGCCCGCTGGTGTGCCCGGTGCTGCGGCAGTCCCAAGTCCCGGACAGCGATGGGCCTGCGTGCCACGTGGAGGTGCATGCTCGCTCTTCCTTGTCTGGGTGTTCCGCGGCCCTTACTCGTGATCGGGGTGTGTGGCAGGCTCACCAGGCACGGGGAGGCCTTCCCTTTCTCGTGTTTGGCTTTGTGTGGAGACGTGTTGATGCCATGCCCTCTGGTGTCAGCAGGCAGGGAGGGTGTGGACAGCGGTGCAGGCCGTGGTGCAGGGCGTGCACAGGCGGCAGGGCGGGCCGTGGTGCAGGGCGTGTGTGGACAGCAGGGCGGGCCGTGGTGCAGGGGGTGCACGGCCGGCAGGGCGGGCCGTGGTGCTGGGGGGGCCC
>NW_006201951.1:1779509-1787439 GCF_000334495.1 Tupaia belangeri chinensis
GAGCGGGTCGGGTGTGGACGCGGGGGCGGGCCTTGGTGCAGGGGGTGCACGGACGGCAGGGCGGGCCGTGGTGCTGGGGGTGCACGGATGGCAGGGCGGGCCGTGGTGCAGGGCCTCCTGATGGGGCTGTGGTGTCAGGTGGAGCTGGAGCGAGCCAAGACACAGCTGATGTCGATGCTGATGATGAACCTGGAGTCCAGGCCCGTGATCTTTGAGGACGTGGGACGGCAGGTGCTGGCCACCCGTTCCCGGAAGCTCCCCCATGAGCTCTGCACCCTCATCAGTGAGTACCGTGCAGGGGCCCCACAGCCGCATTGGCCAGGCGTGCTCAGCAGGGAGAGCCGAGGGCAGGGCCAGGGGGTCACAGACTCCGTCCCCCTCCCGGCCCCACTGGGTGCCACCTGGGCGGGCAGCCCTCAGAGGGGCTGTCACTGCTCAGGGTCCTCAAGGGGGACTCGAGAAGGCCGAAGGCTTAGTACCATGCCGGGTCGTCAGTGGGGACAGCTCAGTGGAGTGTGTTGTTGGCGGTGATTTTGCAGGGGTCTCAGCCCTAGGCTCCCCGTGGCCTCCGTGAGTGACCTTCAGGAGGTCCCTGAACTTCCTCAAACTGTGCACGGAGCTGCTTGAGAAGCCGGGGTGGTCAAGGACTCGGGGCCTGCCCTGCTGGGGCTTTTGTGAGGAGACTCCGCACTGTGCTGGGCTGTTTGACCACTCGCCTCAGTTCACCCAGCTGCGTTTGGACCCTCCCAAGCCTTGGCAGCTCCCTCAGGGTGACAGGAATGCAGGGGCTGGCGACCCCCGTTGGTCCATTTAGGGACCATGACCTTGGAGTGGAAATGAATGTGGTATTTGACGTCCCTTTGATTTCTGCACTAGGTGACGTGAAGCCAGAAGACGTGAAGAGAGTAGCTTCAAAAATGCTCCGGGGGAAGCCTGCGGTGGCCGCCCTGGGCGACTTGGCTGGCCTGCCTGCCTACGAGCACATCCAGGCAGCTCTGTCCAGCAAGGATGGGCGGCTGCCCAGGACATATCGCCTGTTCCGGTAGTTCCTGGGCCCTCGCAGGACCCTGGAGCAGTCACAGGAGTGAACCCCGTGTGTCCGTGTCTGGCGCGAACCGTCGTGAACACTCTGGTCTGTAAACATGCAGACGGGTCTCCCACTTGAGTGCACGTTTCATGTTGCCAGAGCAGCCACTCCGTTCCCATTCGTTCAGAATTGAGAAGGCCAGGCAGCGGCATAGGTGTCCACCCTGTCCCTCTGGGCGAGACCGAGTGTGGCCTGCTGTGGGAAGAGCATGCACGCCCGCCTGCAGCTGCACCCGGGCACACGGGCTTGCAGACTCCGTCCACTGCCTGGCCTACCAGGTGCCACCTGGGCATCTGAGCGTGCAGCCTTGCAGGTCCTTGGAGATGGCGGTCACAGGGTGAGCCCCACACATTGATCCGTCTGGCCCCATAGTGTAGGCAGAAGGCAGTGTTCTGACAGTTCCTGGGACTGCCCCTCACAGACCCGACCAGCAGGAACCATTTACCTGCACGTAGTCGGCAAGGCCACTGTGCTAATAAATGGTGGACGTCTCACTTGGTGTCGCCCTTCCCTTGTTCAGGCAGACCCGTCTTAGCTGCTCCCCTAAAGTAGACTCTTCCCGGAGAATTGGCCAGTTCAATCCAATCTCTGAAGCTTCCTGTCATTAAGATACGTTCTGGTTTCATAGTTGTCAAAGTGCATGCAGGGGTGAGGGCTCCCAGAGTGCCCTTGGTGGCAGCACTTTGGGGGTGGCCCCTGTGCAGCCCGTGGGATCCCCTGGGTGGTGGTGCTTGGCGGGGGGCAGCCCGTGGGATCCCCTGGGTGGCAGTGACTCGGGGATGGAGGTGTAGACTTGCGGTGCGGTGGCACTGCATGGCTCAGCTGGAATGCCCAGGGCCAGCCTGGAGTGGGCGGCACTGGCTCACCTGGAACGCCGAGAGCCAGCATGGAGTGGGTGCCGCCTGCGCGTACCACCTGGGCAGTTCTGGTGCTGCTTCCTGACCAGTCCGTTGTTGAGCAGCCAGGAAGCATGTCCTCTGGTGTGGATGGAGGAGGACGTCAGGGCCGCTCCCGTCGCCGCCTTGTGTGGGCCTGTGGTCAGACCAGCCCAGCACCTCCATGGCGTGCACGTCCTCGCCCGCCAGCTGTGTGGGTGTGCTGGCTTGCTGCAGGCCTGCAGGGATCCAGCCCTCTGGGGTTGGAGTGAGAACACACGATCCCCGAGAGGGCCTTGTCACCATGCAGGAGAGCGCGCACCAGGGAGCCGTGCGGCGGGCAGGAAACATGCAGACGGGTCTCCCACTTGAGTGCACGTTTCATGTTGCCAGAGCAGCCACTCCGTTCCCATTCGTTCAGAATTGAGAAGGCCAGGCAGCGGCATAGGTGTCCACCCTGTCCCTCTGGGCGAGACCGAGTGTGGCCTGCTGTGGGAAGAGCATGCACGCCCGCCTGCAGCTGCACCCGGGCACACGGGCTTGCAGACTCCGTCCACTGCCTGGCCTACCAGGTGCCACCTGGGCATCTGAGCGTGCAGCCTTGCAGGTCCTTGGAGATGGCGGTCACAGGGTGAGCCCCACACATTGATCCGTCTGGCCCCATAGTGTAGGCAGAAGGCAGTGTTCTGACAGTTCCTGGGACTGCCCCTCACAGACCCGACCAGCAGGAACCATTTACCTGCACGTAGTCGGCAAGGCCACTGTGCTAATAAATGGTGGACGTCTCACTTGGTGTCGCCCTTCCCTTGTTCAGGCAGACCCATCTTAGCTGCTCCCCTAAAGTAGACTCTTCCCGGAGAATTGGCCAGTTCAATCCAATCTCTGAAGCTTCCTGTCATTAAGATACGTTCTGGTTTCATAGTTGTCAAAGTGCATGCAGGGGTGAGGGCTCCCAGAGTGCCCTTGGTGGCAGCACTTTGGGGGTGGCCCCTGTGCAGCCCGTGGGATCCCCTGGGTGGTGGTGCTTGGCGGGGGGCAGCCCGTGGGATCCCCTGGGTGGCAGTGACTCGGGGATGGAGGTGTAGACTTGCGGTGCGGTGGCACTGCATGGCTCAGCTGGAATGCCCAGGGCCAGCCTGGAGTGGGCGGCACTGGCTCACCTGGAACGCCGAGAGCCAGCATGGAGTGGGTGCCGCCTGCGCGTACCACCTGGGCAGTTCTGGTGCTGCTTCCTGACCAGTCCGTTGTTGAGCAGCCAGGAAGCATGTCCTCTGGTGTGGATGGAGGAGGACGTCAGGGCCGCTCCCGTCGCCGCCTTGTGTGGGCCTGTGGTCAGACCAGCCCAGCACCTCCATGGCGTGCACGTCCTCGCCCGCCAGCTGTGTGGGTGTGCTGGCTTGCTGCAGGCCTGCAGGGATCCAGCCCTCTGGGGTTGGAGTGAGAACACACGATCCCCGAGAGGGCCTTGTCACCATGCAGGAGAGCGCGCACCAGGGAGCCGTGCGGCGGGCAGGTCCGTGTCATGCTGGGCACAGGTCCCAACCAGAGGCCTGCGGAAGGCCGACCGTGAAGACCTGCCTCTGCAACCCAAGCAGCCTCAGCCACCTGGAAACTGGCTAGGCAGACCACTGGGGATGGTGCCCTGTCCCTGAGCTTCTCGCGCATCGACCAGGTGCTTCTCTGCTGCGGAGCCTCAGTCCCTCCTGCCCCAGGACCCCCCACTCCCTGGCTTCTCCCTGACCTACTCTAACCAGATGCCCCTTCACAGCCCTCTTTGGCCACACCTCACTGGCCCCGCTGTTCCCTAGGGCGAGGCACCCTCAGCCGTTCATTCTGTAGTCAGCCTGCACGTGCGAGGAAGCATGGCTGACCCACCCTCTGCCTCTGGCTCAGCTCTTCATGGTGTGCTAAGACCGGCAGCTTTGCCTTAGTTAACGGTCAAGCTACCTCTGAGCGAAATCTCTCAATCTGATGGGGCTGGTAGGTGGCAGAGTGGTTAGGAACGCGACTCCCATGTGGCTGGCTACAGTCTGAGTCCCAGACCTGGCAGCTTGAAGTGCATGCTGAGTGAGTGTGCACCTGTGCCCAAAATCCCAGAGAGACTGCAGCACGGCCATCCCCTCAGGGGCTGGGTTTTCACTTTGTCTGACTCTGGCAAGCACACAAGTCCTATAGCCAAAAATCTCTCAAAAACAAACGAGGTAAGTTAAAATCTAATGTCTAGTATGGAGTAGTTACTTCCGACCCAGAAGCGTACTAGGTGTACCTGAGAGCCCCTTAAAGATGAGAGGCTTTCAAGCTCAGCCCAGTTAACACTGCAGTGTCCATTAAAATTTCTCCCAGATCAGGGCTTGCGTCAGAAAATGCCTGGGAAGAACCCATAAACTCATTTCAAACTCCACCACCACAAACCTTTGTTTTTTTTTTTAAAAGAGGTTTTTGCTATAGGGCATGTGCACTGGCCAGAGACAAAGTGAGATAACACCCCCCGGGGGGATGGCCACGCACAATCCTTTCTCCACTCGCGGGATTTCAGGCACACGCACATGCACCTGGCATGAGTTCCAGCTTGGGTCTGGTACTTGAACTGACCAACTACGTGGAGTGACGGAGAGTGTGCCGTGCGCAGGTCCCACCAAAGACCTCTAGCCAAGGCGATTCCGTGGAAGGGCAGCACGCTGTCTACACCCAGCCCTAGGTACAGACTGTCCGCAGGCCGGACGGTGCCCGTAGTGAGTGGCCATGGCCTGGCATTCCCGCGTGGAGTGTTCCGTTAGTTATTTGTGGCCACTGCTCATAACCCCACCAGGTCACTTGAGTCTCAAGCTTTTCACTCCCCCTAGAAAACTCTTCCAGCTCCACTCCCCGCGAGGGCAGGAGGGCGGCCTGCCTCTGACCTTATGGCCTGTTGGTGAGTGCTAAGAACAGGGTCAGACTGCGGCTGTCCAACACCCAGCCTTCAGCGGGGACGAAGAGTTTAAGATCCAACATAGACATTTATTTAAAAATATCAACATGGAAAATAAAGACTAGATTGAATGTCCCTAGGCTTTACACTCATGGCCACGGGGTGGGCCGGGCTATGAGCAGGGGCAGGGCCAATGCCAGCCCAGGCTAATGGGTGGTGTGCCAGGCGTCCCAGTGCATGGGCCGGGGGCCGCAGCACTCCTGTGACATCATTCTGTGACCATGCGACAAACGCAACTATCCTGAAATCACCAAAACGCTCCCAGGTCCACACCGCCTGGCTTCCTACTGCTAAGGGGACAGAGGAAGTGGGTGGGCTGGGGGCTCCCCTGCTGGAGCCTGGGTGTAAAGTGCAGGGCTGTGAATGTGCCCTCCCCGGGGGCAGGGGCTGCTCAGGAAACCCAGCAGAACACAGCCCTGTGGGGCCCACACCCATCCTGACAGTGAGGCTCCATCTGTGCAGTGGAGTGTGGGTGCTGCCGGCGAGCACGGTCTTGCAGGGAGTGTCACCTCCCTCGCGCGCAGCTGGCACAACCGCAGTGCAGACACATCAGGAGACGGTGCAGATGGCACTGGAGTTCCGGTCTCTCAGCACACGCTGCCTCTGAAGTTCCTTTGAAATGCGCCGTTTAATCCCCAGTAGGTACAGCTCTCGGTCAAACTTGCCAGCAGCGAGCGGGATGCTGCAGAGGAGAGAGCCGTGGAGAGCTGCCTGCGGACGGACACAGGCAGCCTCCCCAGGGATGCTTCCTCCCATGGCCATGAACACCTGTTCTGGGGCCCAGACCGGGAGGGAGGCACAGGGGGGCTGCATGCGTGTCTAAGGCCTCCCTCTGCCTCTCCCCACTGCTCCCTGGCACAGGAGCGGCCAGGGGCCCACAGGTGGTTTTGTAGTTAAGGCACCAGACTCCTACATGGCCAGCAGCGGTTCAAGTCCCGGACCTGGCAGCTTGCTTTCTCGTCCACTCACCACACTGCATGTGCCCTATAGCAAAAAGAATTTTTTTTTTTTTTGAGATTTTTTTACTATAGGGCATGTGTGCTTGCCAGAGAGAAAGTGAGAAATCACCCCCCGAGGAAATGGCCACACCGCAATCCCTTCTCCATTCTCCTCAGCATTTGGGGCATGCACATGCGCCTAGCTGAGTTTTAAGCCACCAGGTCCAGGACTCAAACCACGGTCAACTATATGGGAGTCCAGTGATGTAACCATTACACCATCTGCTGGCCCCAGCTCTACAGCAAATTTAATAATGACAACTAAAAACAAAATAACATCTGACCAAGTGCTGTCCCAGCACCCTTCCTGCTCTGCAGGCCACAGGGCAGACACGACAGATGCACCAGGCCAGTGGCCTATGGGACAGCCACTATAGATGAAAAAAAAAAAACTGACCCAGGCAGCCTCCCCAGGGATGCTTCCTCCCATGGCCATGAACACCTGTTCTGGGGCCCAGACCGGGAGGGAGGCACAGGGGGGCTGCATGCGTGTCTAAGGCCTCCCTCTGCCTCTCCCCACTGCTCCCTGGCACAGGAGCGGCCAGGGGCCCACAGGTGGTTTTGTAGTTAAGGCACCAGACTCCTACATGGCCAGCAGCGGTTCAAGTCCCGGACCTGGCAGCTTGCTTTCTCGTCCACTCACCACACTGCATGTGCCCTATAGCAAAAAGAATTTTTTTTTTTTTTGAGATTTTTTTACTATAGGGCATGTGTGCTTGCCAGAGAGAAAGTGAGAAATCACCCCCCGAGGAAATGGCCACACCGCAATCCCTTCTCCATTCTCCTCAGCATTTGGGGCATGCACATGCGCCTAGCTGAGTTTTAAGCCACCAGGTCCAGGACTCAAACCACGGTCAACTATATGGGAGTCCAGTGATGTAACCATTACACCATCTGCTGGCCCCAGCTCTACAGCAAATTTAATAATGACAACTAAAAACAAAATAACATCTGACCAAGTGCTGTCCCAGCACCCTTCCTGCTCTGCAGGCCACAGGGCAGACACGACAGATGCACCAGGCCAGTGGCCTATGGGACAGCCACTATAGATGAACCAGCGGTAGCAGTCCCCAGCTGGGGGCTGCCGGCAACCCTTGTCTGTGTGTGTCCAAGGGTCAGCCCTCCTAGCCTGGGCCCCAAGAGGGAAGCCGTGTGTGGGGGACTGACTTGTCTCGTCCAGGCCGCACTTTGACCCGGAACAGGCCATACACGGGACGGTGGTCAGAGGTCTTGATCCCTGGGCAGGAGGCATACTTCAGCGGACAGATGTCACCCTTGTGGCGGCTTTTGTATAAGACCCGGTCCTTCAGGGAGATGACGGAAGCAGGAGGGACAATGACGTGTGATTTCTGCAGGGCACGGCCTGCGAGCCCCTTGGGGGCCCCGACCCTTGAGCGCACCTTCCTGCCAGGCCTCTGTGGACCTGGGTTAGGGTTGTTCCCTCCCAGCTCCGAGTCCCAGCACCTGCTCCCACCCAGCCCTGCCTCAGTGGTTTCCCCAGGGCTTCCGCCCAACGTCTCGAGGACCCACAGCCCAGTGGGAGTGGGTGAGGATGCGGTGAGGCCTCCCTTCCCACTCGTCCCCTCCCGTGCAGCCGAGCAGCAGAGGCTAAGGTGTGACTAGCGGGCGGGTGCCTGTGCATGCCAGGCCCTGCCGTGAGCCCTGGGAGCTGGCTTGCCCAGCCTGGAACGCCCTGGAGGTGGGCAGCACCCTCTCCCGAAGCAGCCCAGCGCACACGGTGTCCCAGCTGGCGTGCGGTGGCCGTGCCAGGTGGCAGTGTGAGCAGTTCTGGTCTCCGTGCCCTCAAGTCTGATGTCACATAGGTCCCCACCCAGAGACAACCGTGTTCGGCAGGTGGGCGGCAGGGTCGGGCTGGGCAGGGCGCCTCACCGTGTATGAGGGGGTCCTCTGCTTGGAGGTGCTGTCGTAGGTGTCCTTCCCGACGTCAAACTTGTATGAAGGGGGGAAGTGGATGTCAGGCTCCTGGAAGCCCTTGGAGAAG
>NW_006201951.1:1787678-1793009 GCF_000334495.1 Tupaia belangeri chinensis
CTGAGCCTGGCTCGCGGCCGCCTCCCCGCGGCCCCCGCCCCACAGCGCACCTTTCCTCATCTCTCGGAGGAGCTGGTCGTGCTGCAGCAAAGCCGGCACGCCCACCTCCAGGCCCTGCTGCAGGAGGGCCTCCACGGTCGCGCGCCCCCCACTCAGGCGGAAATTGAAGTCACCAAACCAGAACACCTCATCGAACCGGGTGGTGACATCCGCTAAGGCACAAAGAAAGCACATGGGCGCCCAGCCTCAGGCAGGCAGACGGCGCCAGGTATGCAGTTAGGTCCCCTCCCCCTGGAAGTGGGGCACAGGTGCCACCTACAGATGACCCAGAGAGCAGCTGGGTGGCCTTGGGTGCCAGGAGTGGTCCCGAGGCCGTGGGCTGACTGTCACTGCAACCCTGAACCCATCTGCCGGCCATGCTGCACGAGGGCAGATGGCAAGTGAGCCACGTCACCGACACGTGAGTCACACCTAGACTTGGGCCGGTCCCCAGAGGCTCTGAGGCTGCTTCTGTGGAACCACCATGGAGCAGGGCAGGAGGCGCTGCATGGCCCGCAGAGCTGACAGGAGCAGTGTGGCCCTCACCTGTGCTGGAGCGGTAGGGGTTGGTGTCCGGCACATGCCTAGGCAGGGCCAGGGCCTGGATGGTCCTGCTATAGTCCAGGAGCCGCTCCGGCACCTTCCCGTCCCCGGCTGCAAACACAGGTTTCCCACACCCTAGCTGCCATGAACAGCTCCTGCCCCACACTGTGCCCAGCTGTGGCCCAGGAGGGAGGGAAGACAGGTGTCCCCACCACCGTGTGGGACTCACAGGTAAAGTGAGAGGTGATGAAGAGGAAGGAGGTGCCGAAGAAGGTGAAGCTGATGCCCAGCGCCCCCTTGGTCTTGATCTGAGACACGATGCGCGTGGTCACCGTGGAGCTCTCCACCTCTGAGGAGGGCACGGGCCTCAGTGTGCTGCAGGGCCCTGGCAGCTGGGGCCAGGCCCCAGGTGAGTCCAGCCTGCGCGTGGGCTCCGCCCCGCCTACCTGAGCAGAACTAGACGGGCCCGCCCCGCTTACCTGAGCAGAACCAGATGAGGTCTCTGCGGATGAACAGGGACAAGTACAGCACCCCGTGGGCCGCCGAGCTCAGCAGCACGTAGTGTGGGCCCAGTGTCTCCTGCAGCCGTGCCTCCCACTCACGCCTGCGAGACAGCAGTGGCTGCTGGGAGAACAGGCCCTCCAGTTCTGCCGCCAGACCCACTCCCAGAGCCCGTGGGGGCCACAGAGCAACGGCCCCACCCTGCTGCAGGGGTGGGGTGTAGAGAGCACCTGTGGACTGAAGCTGGGCCCACTTCGCCTGGAAGCCCAGACCCCAGCGTGCACACCGACCCTGCTGCTCTGTCGGAGGGAACAAGGGACTAGACAGGTGCAAGGGACACTGGCCGTGATGTTGCAGGGCTGGCCGGTAAGGCACTGGGGCCGGCGAGAGCCCAAAGGCTGGGCTCGTGGACCAACGTCATCTCTGCTGTCCTCGCGCGCTCTGCAACCGACCGCTTGCTCACAAAGCCAGGCCTTATCTATTTCCAGTTCCCCGTCGCTGCTGGCAGAGCGGCGTGCTGGTGTGTGCCTGGCAGGTGCTGGCCTACCTGTCGGAGCAGCCCTCCTGGACGCCAACCACATACAGGTCCTGGGCATAGTCGGTCTCCGTGGGCAGCAGGAACTCGTCCAGGCTTGGTGGAAGCTCCTGCGGAGAGAAGACGCAGACGGACCAGTCTGAGGCCGAGGGCAGGGTGTGACTCCACATCGTGCCCTCTAGGGATGGCTGCCGAGCATGTCCTTGGGATGAGGCACAGCCCCTAAGCCATCTGCCCACAGCAGAGAAGCAGCCACGGCTCCAGGTGTGGGCCGGTGCCCTCGCCTCAGTTCCCCTCTGGGAACCTGAGCTTGCCCTGTACCGCCTCCCCGTGTGCTCCCAAGTCTGCCCCTGCGGCTTCTCGCTGACCACCCCGAGGTCTCCCTGCTCCAGTCACAACCTCTGCCGGTGACTCACACAGCCCGTGGCCAGCGAGGCACGGGTGAGACCTCTCGAGGGAAGTGGTGTTCCCTGGCTAGTGGAGGTGCCCTGGGGTCGGCCGTCGGGCTGCCCTCCTGCAGCCCCCTCTAGCTCCACCTCGGCCTACGGAGGGACTGGCTCACCTTCTGACCCTGCATGTTCCAGGTGGCCACGAACAGGGCCATGCTGCGGTCTGGGAAGTAGCGGGCCAGCTCATCTGCACCCAGCAGGGCCCCGCTGGCCAGCAGGCTCCCCTCGAGGTAGCTCCTGCAGAGAGAACACAAGCCGGGCCATGAGCCTAGCATGCTGCCTGGGGCCTGCCCGTGCGTCCAGGGCACGGATTTACACTGTTCTCAACTGCTCCCTGTGACATCTGGGGCTTTTCTTGGCTGCGGGTCCCGGGAAGGTGTTGGAGGCACCTGGGCTTCCACACTGTCAGTGAGGGCTGGTGAGCAGCAGGGTAGGACGGCCCAACGCCAAGAAGCGTGGTCCAAGACAGGGGGGTTGTGGAGCTGCACGGGGAGCATCCATGGTGAGGACCAGGCCCCTGGACTCTACATAAGGACACACACAAACGAGTCGGATGGCAACGCCCCTGCCCTGCCAGCCCTGGGGCAGGACAGGTGCCGGGTCCACTCCTTTGCCCCAGGGCTGGCACACCTCTGGTTGCCCGGGTCTGTCACCATCACTGGGCCCTGCCACAAGCGCCCAAACCTCCAGACCCCCTGGCCACAGGTGCACTCATGTCAGAGCCTGCGATGGGCCTGACGCCCAACTTTCCGTGACCCTCACCGAGTCTCGCCCACTCTCGGAGGCCCCTTATTGGGAAGAGCACCTCCACCCCATCCTTGCCACAGAAGTGGGGCCCTGCCTGCCTCAGGTCAGGTCATCCAGGCTGAGACACGCTCCCTGGCCGGCTGCAAAGGGCAGGGCAGCCCTGGCTCAGGACGTGGCCTCCATCCCCACGGGGTGGCCCCAGTCAGTCCTGCTCCCCTGCAGTGCACCAGGCTACTTCCTGCTGCTGTGACCGGAGGCCAGGCCAGGGGCCACCACAGGGCTATTTCCCCCCGCCCCGCAGGTGGGCGCAGTGTGTAGGGCCTGTGCTCACTGTTAAACTGGCTATGGGGCACGTGCACGTGGGGAGAGGGAGAAGGCACCCTCAGGCAGGGCCCCACTGCACCCTCTCTCCACTCTCTCTGCCACGACCAAGATCCCAGACGCGACCAGGCTCGGGTGGCATGAGCGCCGCAGGCTGTGGAGCCCCGGTGTGCTGACTCCATGGCTCTGGCCTCAGAGATGTGGCTTCTGTGGGTGGCACACGGGCTCTTTCCAAGCCAAAGGGCGGACTGGATAAGAGTCCCAAACCAGAGCGCGCGAGCCAGCGGCATGGCGGGCCTGGCAGCTGGGTCCTACGTGGCCGGTCGTACAGCTCCCGTCTGGGCGTGAGACCGGGCCTGTCTGCAGGGACGGCGAGCATGGTCATCGCCCCAGGTCGGGCTTTCTTGCTCACTCGCACGCTCTCTCATGGGATAAAAATCAACTTAAAAAAAAACAGAAGAGGGCCAGCTGCTGTTGTGGCGGCTAAGTGGCTGGGTCACAGGGGTCTCACTAGGTGCCACCCGGTCCTCCTGGTAGTTTGAACACACTGGGCGCTTGTGCTTGAGACTGGAGAAGGGACTGACTGCAGCATGGCCATCCCCCGCAGGTCTCGCTCACATCCCCGTCTCTCTCTAGCGTATACACCCTATGACAAACTGAGAAGGGGAACGGAGGGCCTGTGTCCCCTGGGATGCAAACCCCTCACCCATGGGAGCACAGCACCAAGGCCGCCGTCCCGCCCGTCCTGTGAGCACGTGGACTCGGATGCAGTCAGCAGGCTCGTGGCCAGCTCTCCACCCTGCAGCGGTGTGGGCAGGGCCCCAGGACGCACTGCTCGGGCAGCCCTCCTGCCACTGCAGAGCACACGAGTGTTCGCCCGAGCCCTCCAGGAAGTTAACAAAAGCTTGGCTCAAACATCCCGGGATCCTTTGCAGCAGCTGAAGTGAAGGGGGAAGCACTCACACACACAGAGGAACCAACGGCCTGCAGGGGGCGATCTAATCTAGCCGGACAGAGCAAGCCAGAATGGCAGATGAGGGGTTTCAAAAGGAAAAATGGAATTAAAATAGGAACTAATTCTGGCGTGAAAGCATTTGGAAGTCTAAGGATGTCTTCACGATAGACACCTTCCATGAACCCCCAAAGGCGTGCGTGCGTCTGGAGGTACATCCTGCCTGCGACGAGTGGGACTGTAAGGCAGGACACTCCTGGAAAGACAGGAAGAGAAGGAGAAGGGCCCCCTCGGGAGGCACTGGGAGCCGCGGGCAGGGGAGGGAGGCTGGCTTTACTCCTAGGGCTCAGCTTGCCCTTGACCATAGGCAGGCCAAGACTGCCCGCCTGCCTGCCCCTGCAGGTGCCTACCTGCTCCGCACGTCCTTGGTGCGGATTGGAGCCAGGAGACTGACAGTGGACGTGGCGGAGCGCAGGGAGCCGTCATCACAGGCCAGGGGGCTCCGGGGCTGGCCTGAGCCGAGGCTGCTGTGGGCACGGACCAGCCTGGTCTGGACGCGGTGCGGGTAGTCCGCATGACCTGCCTCCACCTTGTCAGACGTCCTCAGGGAGTTGGAGGCCATGTCCAGATCCACGGCAGACAGGGGGCGAAGGGGCAGCATGCTGGTCAGCCTGGGGGAGCTCCTGGTCAAGGTGGAGTCTTTGTGCAGGAAGTCTAGGTAGCTGCCAGCCAGCCCAGAGGGGCAGTTACCCCAAGAGGACGGGCTCTTGCCCCTGCTGCCTGGGGCCCTGCGGGACTTAGGAATGTCCTGCAAGGAGGCGCTCAGCCCAGGCGGAGATGGACTGTGGGCAGGGCGCTGGGGGGCCTCCTGCACCGGCCCCCTGGAGGAGTTGGCCTCACCAAGGGCAGCCAGGTCCTCCTGGCTGCTGGGCAAACGCCTCGTCCTCCAGCCCCTGTCGTCCAGGGACAGGGCTCGTTCCAGCCTGGGCCTGGCTGGAGGCCGTGGGGTGATGGGCTCGGCCCCAGCTCGTGGGTCCTCACCGCACATCTTCGCCGGAATGCTGAAGGGAAGCACAGGGCCCTTCTCGGGGCCCTGACAGTGGGGGGTGGGGGCAGGCCCTGGGCCCGCGGCCAGGTCCCGGTCTGGGTTGGGAAGGTGGCCCCCGAGCATCCTGCCTGGGGCCTGGTGGGGAGCCTCCGAGGGACGCAGGCAGGCCGACGGCGGCGGGGCGGCTCCTGGGGCC
>NW_006201951.1:1793278-1804881 GCF_000334495.1 Tupaia belangeri chinensis
GCCGAGGGACCGGCCACAGCCCCGAGAGCAACGACCGCCCAGCCCGCGCCCCGGCTCCCTCCGCGACCAGAGCCCGCGCGGGCTCCGCCCACGACGCACCGGCCCGACCTGGCCCAACCCCGTACCTTCCGCAGCGGCCCCTGGCGGCAGGAGGACCGCGCGGCAGCGCCGGGAGCAGGAGCGGGGAGGGGGAGCCGGGAGGGGGGCGGTTGGCCTAGCTTCCAGCCCAGGGGCCACCTGCACCCACTGGCTTCCACCACGCCAAAGGAGACCGCAGGGAAAGGGCCTGAGAGCGCAAAATAGTTTATTTAACAATCTGCAGTGTAACAATTTGCATTTAGGAAAAATAGCAGCTTCTCCCGGAGGAAGCTTCTCCAATCAAAGTGTTGGCAGTTGACACCAAAGGGCAGGGCTGGGCCGGGTGGCAGAGGCCCGCAGGGACCAGCAGCTGCAGGTCCCAGGGATCACAGGGACATGGGACAGGACTCTCACTGACAAGGACAAGAGTGGACAGCACTGGGGAGGGCGCTCTCGAGCCTCTGCCGCACCGGAGCGGGAGTCCCCACAGCGCTGCGGAGGCTTGTCTGTGCAGTTTCATAAATAACGGAATCCTCTTCAGTCTTAAGGAGGATGTGAACCGTCTTGCAAACAGTCGACGAAGCCTTAAAGCTTGGAGGCCAGGAAGAGGTCTTCCTCATAGCTCCAGGGCCGAGCCAGCAGGTCACTGCCCAGACCTGGGGCGAGGAGACGCAGCAGAAACGGTCTCCCGAGAAGGTAGTAGAGATGGCGCTGACCCCCTCTGCAAGGTGGCCCAGGCGAGAGAAAGCGTGTCACCTGGCACTGGCCGGCCACTCCTGGGAAGAGCAGTGCTCACGGCGTGGCCACGCAGACGGTTCTGACACGGAGTCTGGCCAGAACGCTCGGTGCGGACAAGACCCAGATGGAACTGGCACTGCTGGCCGATCCGACGGCAGCTCCAGGCTCGCTCCAGAGACGGAGTCTTGCCTTGCAGGTGGGCGGGGCACGAGGTCACCTAGGGTCTTGACTAGGCCACAGGACAGAACCAGGGCCTCTCCGACCCCGTGCACTAGTGCCAGGCAAGCCTACGGTTCCGCCGAGCTGTGCCACATCACCGGTGCAGGTGAGCCACCCGCCCCGTGGAGGGGCCCTGCTGCCTCAAGTGGAATGCTCACTCCTCTCCCGACCTCTGAAAGGGGCTGTGGGACCCAGGTGGCTCAGGTGCATGGATGGTTGTGAGGGACCCTGACACCTTTGAGCACTGCCCTCTTACAGCAGAGACCCACCACTCGCCGGGATGCTCCTTGGTGACTGGGAGCATCACACCCCTAGGTCACCCTCGGTGACCAGGAAACCGACAATCTTTCAGAGGAAGACCGAGTGAGACTTTACTCTCCCCATCCAGCATGTGACAGGAACTGTGGAACCGATTTTCACAATAACTCATAAAGGTGGGCGGTGAGGGGGAGCTGCAGAGAAGGACCGGCCCCGAGAGGCTGCTGTGTCCGCTGAGGGCAGACGAGACCAAGGCGGGAGGCAGGTGGGCTGGGGACAGCAAAGTACCCTCGTGCTCCAGTGCGGATCCACGGCAGGGGCCTGAGGTCAACGCTGGGTGCTTCCCCTGGCCAGTCCTCCCTGGCCTGCAGCTCCCAGCATGGCAGAGGCCTGAAACAAAAGGAATGGCACTGACCCTGCTGTCCACCCCAGGGTGAGTGCACCCAGGGACAGCGGGCAGGGCAGCAGACCTTGCAGACACACCACGCACGAGGCGGAAATCACGCCAGGGAAGCAGCCAGCCATTCGGGAAGCAGCGTGCACTCAGCACTCAGGTAGTCCCAGGGCGGGAGTGCCAGGCGGAGTGGGCAGGGGAACCCGAGTCCTCACTCCCGACTGTAGGACACCCAGAGAAGTGCCTGACCCCATGGAGTCAAGAGGTAGTGATGGCAGGCTGGCACTGAGCTAAGTGGGGCTCAATGGCAAAACCAGCCATGAATTCAGAGGCGTGGCCTCTGAAGAGAGAGGAGGACCAGCGGCCGCTGCCTGTAACACGCCCCCAGAAGCTCGCCCCCAGATCTGCACCCTGGACTGCAAAGAGGAGCTGGGGAGCAAACCTGACTACCCCCCCGGAGCAGTGAGGCTGCGGGACAGCGTATGTGGGGGAAGAGGGGGCCGCTCACCTGAGCCAGCTGAGCAGGGGTGTGGAAGGGCACCGGGGGCAGGGGGTGGTCACCAGGAACCTGAGAACACAGGAAGGACACCTCAGCAAGGCCCCGTGCAGGCCGTGCAGACAGACCCTGGGCCTTGCTTCACGACACACTTGCACAGGCTGCGGAAGCAAGTGGACGACCCTTCGGGCACCACGGGATCTAGCTACTGCCCAGCTCCCAGAGGGCAGGGGCCAGAGCGGCATGCAGAGCACAGGCCTCGGCACCCCAGGCCGGGATGCGGGCACGGCACTGGGACGGCGCGTGTGTGTGTGCATGTGCGGTGGTTTGTGCGGTGGGGTGCCCTGGTCACTGCGGCAGGAGCGTCCAGTTAGGCCGCAGGGAGAAATGCATGCTGAGCCTTTCCGCCAGCCGGGGGACAACCCTTGGAGTGGCCATCCCCTGCTACTGGCCCCAGGTTGGCCCCGTCATGGCCTCCTGCTTGCCTGTGAGACAAGAGACCTTCCTCTAGGGGAGAACCCCCAAGGAGCCTCTTGCAGGGAGGCTGAGCCCCAGGCCCAGTCAGAAAAGCCGATTTAGGAAGCACCAAGTGGCACTGTCCCTCTGCTACTGCCCAGGGTGTGATCGTCACATCTGCCTATCTACTGTGAGCCCCTCGAGGCCACTGAAAGGAAGGCCACTTAGTCACGGCCTCACGAGGTCAGGGGGGGTGGGCCGGGCAGGTAGGCGCTACGGCAGCTACGGCGCACACGGGCCGGGCCAGTGCCAGCTCGGGAGGGACTACGCGAGGTGGAACCCGCCAGCCACGGGTACCTGATTAAGGTGCTGGCTGACTTCCCGCGATAACGAGCTCAGTGAACTACAGCGCGAGAGCTACAAAACAGCAAGAACACACAGGACAGGCAGGTGAGGGCACGCACGCCTGGGCCCGCCGTCAGCTGGGTTCCGCAAGTTTCGTGATGCAAACAGGTCAAGTAATTCCAACAGGAAAAGCCAGAGGTAGCTGGGAAGTGCTTAAGGAACAGCTCTCAGCTCTGAGGGACGGTTGTGGGGTCTGGCGAGCCTCTGGCCTGAGCCAGCTCCGTCAGGAAACCTGAGGACAGCTGCCCGCGGAGGGATGCTGAGGGCCCACGCCTCTCACACCCTGCTTGGCGCTCGGAACAGTTTGGCTAAAATTCTTTTTTTAAGGAATACAACACGTTCCTACTGCTTTTGTGTCTAAGCTGCCTTTCCCCCCAACTCATTAACTTTTTTTTTTTTTAAGTTTTGGAGGTTTCTGCTATAGGGCATGTGCACTCACCAGAAAGACAGAGAGACAGAGACAGCGAGCGAGAAATCACCCCGGGGGGATGGCCACACCACAATCCCTTTTCCATTCTCCTCTCGGGATCTTGGGCATGCATGCACACGCGCCTGGTGAGTTTAAGCCACCAGGTCCGGGACTCGAACCGTGGTCGGCTACATGGGAGTCCAGCGACATAGCCTTTACGCTAACTGCTGGTCACCATCGTTAACCTGTTTTTAAAGGAGGGCCAGGTAGACAGGAAGGACACCTGGCTTAGGCAGGGTTGCAGGGGCGCCCACACCCAGTCCTCACCTCTCACCACAGACTGTCCAGTCTGCAGGTGGGAGTTCAGAACCTGGGGCGGCAGTGTGTGTACAACTTAGAACCCGCCAGGGAACAGAGCACAGCAACCAGCAGGTCCTGGGACTGTCAGTCTCACACCAAGTAGAAAAAGCTGAAGGACACGCCGTAGTGGCACGGGTGACAGGGAGCTGCTCCTGGTGCTGGAGCCGTGTGGAGGCCCGGGTCTAGACCCTGGGTGGGCATGGACGCAGGCGCCAGTCCGCACACCTGTGGGCCGGACCACTGGGAGATTGGGGGGTGGCGGCAGAGCCCTGTCCAGAGTGTCTGCTTGTTCCCTTTCTCTCATAAAAGGAAGAAAGAAAAAAAAAAAAAAACAGAAAAAAGAGAGTCAGCTCCATGGCCTGGTAGTCATAGGAGCTGGATCCCACATGGTCGACACAGGCAACCATGTAGTTCGAGTCCTGGCCCCGGCAGCTTGAGCACACCAGGTGTGCGTGTGTGCATATCTGCACAGGCCCCAGATCTGGACAGGGTGGAGGCGGAGGAGGGCTGTGGCCTGACCACACCCCACCCCAGGCCCTTTCTCTCCTCTGATTTGTCTCTCTGACAAATCATAAACGAAAAATACTGCACTATCCCTCCGGCCCAGATTACCAACTGGCCGCTTCCATGTAAAACACTCCCAAGGAAGGTTGTGAGGAGCCCAGGGCCCGTGTGAGACCCCACTCCACAGGCTGTGGGCTCCAGACCCGGGACCCAGCACTTCCTGGCTCCTCCTGTGTGGCCGGCACAGCTATAGGGGCTGCAGCCCAGCCCTCACAGCCTCGAGACCCCTGCTGTACGGAGGCAGGAGCTGAGCTCGACGAGGTTAAGGGATGGGACCAGAACGCACCGCCATCTGCCCAACACAGAGACTGAGCTCCAAGCCGCTCGGCTTTCCCTGGGCCTGTGTCGGCTTTCAGGGAAAGATATAATACTTTTCTGACCTTCTGTCGCTGGGACTTCTTCATTTTCCCCCAAGGAACTGATTCTTTCTCTGTCCTCTTAGACTTTCAACCGTGACCTCTCTAAGAACAGAGTCGTCGCAGCCTCTGGCCTCAGCCTCCCAGTTGGGACCACAGGTTCACCCCTATGCCCGGCCTTTGGGCTGGGCCAGAAATCAAAGCCAGGCCTTCCATGTGGTTCTGGCCCAAGGTGCAACTTCCCAGCAGGATGTGCCCTGGTGGCCGGGCCTGCCTGCGGTGTGCGCCCACGGCACCGAGCACCCACCCTGCCATGCAGCTGCACCACGACTCGCCAGCTCCAAGGCTTTCCCACCTTCCCAAACGGAAACTGTCCCCATGACGCAGACTCCCCACCCCCCAGCCCCACCGTCCCACTCCCTCGCACACGTTTCGAACATCGGAGCACAACATCCTCTGCACACGTGCCAGGTGCTAGCTCGAGGCAGGTGCGGGCCTGCCTCTGGCAGGACTGGGAAGTCTCCCCAGGTGCCCGGCTCCCTCCCTCCTGCCACACACTGCTCACCTTGGGTTCCAGGGCGGACTCCAGGCTGGCCTGACCCCCAGCTGGCCCCTGCCCTTCCCTGCCAGCCCCATCCCCAGACTGTGGCTCCTCAGTGTCTGTGAATGAGAATGCACAAGGGGCCATCAGTCATCCGAAGCGCCCCTGGGTCTCCTGTATGATAACCTGAGGAGGGCTGCAGGTGTGCGTGCGGGAGGAAAGGGTAAAGCCGGGAGGAGAGTACAGCGGGCCCTTCTTTCTGAGGGAGCTGAGGCTGAGGCACCTGGCCAGAGAGCCGGGCCAGGGCAGGAAGCTGAGGGTGCAGCCCGTGCTGCCTACCTGAGGTAGGTGCAAACAAGTTGGAAGGGATCGGGAGTGGGGCGAGTGGTGCAAACAGCTCTGCAGGAGCAGGAGCCGCCGTGTCGCTCCGCGGGGCCCCGCTCGGGTTCAGGATGTCCACATAGCGTGCTCTGGTTCCGGCTGCAAAGGGGGGCGGGGCAGGTCCCAGTCCTGCGTCAGATGGCTCCAACTCCCAACAGCCCCTCTACACGGCAGAAGCTCCAGCAGGATGCAAGGAAGCCCACCGCGTGGTCCCACTGGGCAAGGAGGGGTCTCTGCGGACCGGTCGGCAGACCCCAGCTGGGGTTTCCGTCGTGGCGCACCACGGCGTGCCGTCCTGACCGACCAGGTACCCTATGCCCACGGGCCACCCTCCAGCACCACGGCCGGCTGTGGGACGTCTCCACACCCTGGAGAACAGGCATCTCCCCACAGACTGTCGCTGGCCACCATCTTGCCCTAAGTCTCGGCCCACGCCCAACGCAGCAGCGTGTCTGCAGGGTGAGGAGCGGTCAGCTCTGATTTCTAGGGGGACTGTTACCTGCTTTTCTAGAAAACACATTCACGGAGGCTCGGGGGGGGCCTGCAGGCCCAGTGGGTCCAGCTTGCGGGGCCTTGGGAAAGGATGTGGGAGGTGGGGGCGGAGCCTTCTTCTGCGGAGGGAAAAGCAGCCTCAGAGACCTGCTCCCTGTACCAGCACCCCCTGGGGTAGCCGGGGAGGCCCACGAGGTGCCCACAAGCCCACCAGGGGTGGGAGTGGCAAGGCCCGTCCCGCTGCTCAGAGCAGACACCCAGGTTGTGGCTCACCTCCTCTTCCGGTTCGTTTAGATTCACCCACTGGTTTTTCTTTTCATCCCAAACAATCTGCCAAAATTTTAAAAAGCAAAGATAGTCAGAGGCCAAACAGAGCCAGAATCTGACAGCGCTTTACATCTTCGGGACCCCCTGCCCACGTCTGCTCTGACCCGGGACGCGCCGTATAGACCGCCGGACGAATAGCCGGCTGTAGGCCTCAACGCCCACCGCGCCGCCACGCTCACCGACTTGTTCTTGTCGTCCGGCAGATAGGCTTCCGTCCTTCTTTTGCTAGGCAGCCACCGGGAGAACCAGGATTCACTCTAAACACAAAACCCGGGGGGCAGCCTTTGGGCCACTGTGCTGGGCACGCAGCCAGGTGGGGGACGGTGTGCTCCCCGTGTACGGGGAGCCCCAGAGACACAGTAGTGACGGTGGACAGAGGGTGGCTGCGGGGGCTGGTGGCCGTGCAGCCCGGTGTGAGCTCACCAGTGAGTGGCTTTAGGAGCTTGCCCTGTCTGCGTGCTGACCGGTGAGCCCCGACACCCACGAGTGGGAGGCGGCTGAGAGTCAGCGTGGAGCCCTTGGGAAGAGGCCCTGCAGGGAGACCCACGACAGAAGAACTCTTTTTTTTTGAGAGGTTTTCACTATAGGGCGCGTGCGTGCACCAGACAGAGACATAGAGACAGAAAATGAGAAATCACCCCCCAGGGGGGATGGTCACGCCGCAATCCCTTCTCCTCCATTCTCCTCCCAGGATCTTGGGCATGCACGCACATGCGCCCGCTGTGAGTTTTAAGCCACCGGGTCCGGGACGTGAACCGCGGTCGACAACTTGGGAGTCCAGCGACAGAGCCATTACGCTAACTGCTGGTCCCCATGAAGAACCTGCTTGACTCTTCACACACTGCAACCTCATCTCGGTCGAGAAGGACATGCAGGCAGCTCCTCTCAGTTCTGACTCTGCCCTACCAAGACACCTGCCCTCTACCTGGGAGGCTGCCACACTGTCTGCTTATGGTCTGCCGACACATCCCGTTCCACAAGGCACGCACCTCTCCCTTGTTTTGAGAGAGAGATTTCTGCCATAGGGCACGTGAGCTCGCCAAAGAGACAGAGACAAGACGCAGTAAGCGAGAAATCACTCCCCGGGGAGACGGCCACGCGCAATCCCTTCTCCATTCTCCCCTTAGGATCTTGGGCGTGCACGCACATGCGCCCGGTGTGAGCTTTAAGCCACCAGGTCTGGGACTCGAATCACAGTTGACTACGTGGGAGTCCAGCGATGTAGCCGTTATGCTATCTGCTGGTCTCACTTTTCCTTTTTTAGATGAATTCACTGTGTTTGCAAGCCTCCTCCCTCAGCCGGTCAGGGAGCTGGGATGGCAGGTGTGCTGCCATGCCTGGCATCCCCGGGTGTGGTTCCAGTCTGCCAGGCCACACTGCCAGGTGTGTGTGCCCGACAGACAGCTGGGCCTGCATGAATGTCCTGAGCTACCGTGTCCCCTCTCGCGACACTAGCTGTCAGAGGAGGCCCCGGTATGGGTCTCCTGAAGGAAAGGGCCACGTCCTTCAGAAGATGCCGCTGAGGGAAGTGCCTATGGAATGAGAGGAGACCACAACCCCCGCGGCTAACCGGGCTGGCCCCACCATGGACAGACCCAAAACCAGACGAGCCTCATAGGTGCTACGCAGGACACAGAGGACAGGGACAAGCCTGCGGCAAGGACGGCAATGCCCAGGCTGCAGCCCGGGCAGGCCAACTGCCCACCTCTGCTGCGGGACTGTGGCTCACTGTGCCTGCTGGGAGCCGTCTGCGCCCTCCCCACAGCCACCCATGGCCCGCAAGCCCCACCCTGGACGCACACCCGAGCCAGGGGCTTACAATTGCTGCCGCCAGAGCCGACCGGGAGAGCCTCCAGGCCTGTGGCCGGAGCACTGCGAGCGAGTGAGCCGCTGCCCTCTGCCTCCTCTGGGCAGGCCGCGAGGGAGGGCCTGAGGCCGAGCTGGCTGGCAGTCACAAGCACGTGCACCCACACGGGCTCCTATAGTGCAGCTACACAGGACACACCTGACCACACGTCTGACCACCTCGGAACGACTCAGAAACACTCAGCTTAATTTAAAAACACACGGGGGGCCAGCAGCTGCCGTGGGGATTAAAGTGCTAGATTCCCACACGGCCGACCCTAGTTCGAGTCCCGGACCCAGTGGCTGGAAAATGACGTCGAATAAAGAAAGAAATGTAAAAGAACACAAACAGAACCACGCCTCTTCCTAGCCTGTGACATCTGGAGGGGTGAGGCCTCTGGGCAGCCGCGCAGCTTCTAGACCCGCCCAGCCCTCCCTGCCCGGCTGGCAAGGGCAGCCTGGGCTGGGCCACGCTGTACCTTCTTTGATTCCTTGGCTGCCTTCACTGCCTGTGGAGGTCTCTTCACTTCCGGGGCAGAGGTCAAAGACAGTGGAGGCTGCATGGGTACCGAGTTGGCAGAGTCCCACCCAGAGAGGATCTCAGAGTCCTGCGACGCCCTTGACACCTGTCCCAAGACAAGGCAGGGAGGCTCTCCTGGGGCTCTTGGTCTGTACCTGCCAGGAGTGCTTCCCAGAACACTGGAAGGCGGGGGACTCCCGACCAGGAAGACAGCAGGGCTGGTGAAATGGCTTGGAGTCCCCACGGCCCAACTACCTCACACGCCGAGGAGTCTCAGCGACGCCCTGGCCAGTGAGGACCATGAGTGTGCGCTGTGTGTACGCGCTGAGGCAGGGCTGGCTAGGGCTGGCAGAGGGCTTTTTTTTTTTTTAAGATTTATGTATTTAATTCCATTTGTTATCGTCTTTTTTGACCAGAGGTACAAGCCGCCAGGTCCGGGATTCAAATCACGGTCAGCCACGTGGGAATCCAGCAACCTTAACCGACATGCCACCCGCTGGCCTGGTAGTAGGCATCTTAGCAGCTAAAACAATTTTTAGGGCCAGCAGGTGGTATAGTTAAGGCACCGGATCCCACGTGGCTGACTTCATGGTTCGAGTCCCAGATGCAGCAGCTTGAAAAACATGCAAGTGCGTTCATTCCCAAAATTCTAAAGAGAGGGGGGAGAAGGGACTGCAGTGTGGCCGTCCACCCCATGGGGTGACTTCTCACTCTCTCTCTTTCTCTCTCGGGGGAGTGCACACCCCTAGAGCAAAAACAAAAACAAAAAACCCTAAAATTAAAAACAATAACAAGAAACAGTTTCACAAATGCCATGACTGGAATGGCTTCATGGCCTAGTGGCTAAGAGAGCCAGATCCCACGTGGCTGACTGTGGCTCACATTCCAGCTCCCGCGATCTAGAAACTGCCAGACACTGCGTGTGCACCCAAAATCCCAACAGGAAATGGGAGGGGCTGCAGTATGGCCGCGAGTACATGGACATTCTGGCCAGTAGGAGGGGATGGGAGGTGTCCTCGGGTTAAGGCAGCACTTTCAATGCAGTTCTACCCTCATTTTAGCGTTTCAAGGACAGAACATTTGGGACTGCAGACCACACAGTGGCCCACAGGGCTTGAGAGGCCGTGAAGAGCTGGGAGCTGGGGTCTGTAGAGAAGGTCCGGGCAGCAGCCTGCCCACACACCGCAGTGGGGCCCCACAGCTGACAGACCTGACAAAGGGGCCCTGATTTCAGAAAAACCAGCCAACGTTAGGGGTTCCAGTGTAGACAAAGAGGGGCCGAAATCAGCTCTCCACTCAGGAGAACAGACATGGTGACGTCATACTTGGGTGCCCTCTGCTTAGTGACTTGTTCTGCTGCCAGACGTCACGTGTGCTGGGGTGGTGAGAAAGCACGGGGGGGGGGGGGGGGGCAGAGCGATGGCCACCAGCAACGCCCTCTCCTCCATCTCCCCTCCTGCTGGGATTCTGGACGTGCACACACGTACCGCGTACCCAGTGCTTTTCCAAACCACCAGGCCCAGGACCCGGGACCACACAGTGGGCGTGGGGGATCTAGCTGCTCTCCCCCACACAGCGCCAGCTGGCTCCTAAAAACTTCTAACACTGAGCCGTCTGCAGCTGGTCTTCCCTAACTACGCCTTCATCGCCTCTTCCAAAAGCACCCGTTAAGACCACTTTGGAAGGCGATTTCCTCATTTCTGTCATCTTCCTGCTCACAGCTGGGGATGCAGCGTGGGGCCTTCCATGAGCCTGGTGAGCAATGGCAGCAGGGAAGGCAAGTACCCGGTGTGCGAAGCTCCCGCCAAACTCCTCCTGGCGCAGCTCCGAACGCAAGCCTCTCACCGGTGACTCCCGCGGCACTGCTCCTGCCAAGGAAGGGGCGCCCGTGACCTCGGTGCCGCTGGGCTCGGGCCGGAGGGGCAGGCGTGTGTGCACACCAAGCAAGGCGAGCATGACTGCTCCCGGCTGGCACATCAGACTGGAAAGGCTGGGCGAGCGGAGGTCCCTTCGTCACTCACGTATTTAATGGGAAGAGGGGCCCAAGAAAGGGAGCAGGGCAGAGGGCAGGGCCTCGCCAAGCATGACCCTCATGGCTAGGACCACAGGTGCAGGTCCCGGCTCACACACACGTGGTCCACGCCAGCATCCTGCCTGTGCCGCCACCAGCATGCCTGACTCTCGGTGCGGGCTTTGTCCCGCCATGTGCAGACAGAGGCTGACGGGGACAGACTCACCACACTCAGCCTCCAGACAGGAGTACACAACCCGGCACCTCACGAGGGACTCGCGACCCGCGAGGGGGCCATCTCATCACACCAAGTAGCCACTTCAGCCTCACCGTGACAAAAGCCGGGACGCAGGAGCAACCAGTACTGACACTGCAGTGCGAGGCTGTGAGGCTCCCGCCCGTCAGCTACAGCTCCTGGGACTCGGAGCCCCATGCAGACAACAGGACCGGGCTCAAGCTCCAAAGATACCTGCCTCTGGTTAGTCATCCCTCAAGACCAACCTGCACCTCGGCAGACCCACCTGGGCCCTGACTCCTGGCCTCCTGGAGCAGGTGTCCACCTTCCGGGAGAGATGGGGATCCAGGCGGGAGGCCAGGCCCTGGGAACAGCACTGCAGGATCGGGCCGGGGGGGCTCCGGGAACACGGGCATCTGGGCAGGGCTGGCCGGAAGGCCATCAGGCAGCATCTGTGGGGCTGCGTGGTACAGCGGGGAGAGGCAGGGGACCGCGCCAGCCCGCACGTTTCCTGCCGG
>NW_006201951.1:1804900-1809791 GCF_000334495.1 Tupaia belangeri chinensis
GAGCCAGCCGGCATGTTTCCTGCGGGCAGCTCTGAGTAGCTGGGTCTCTGATGCGGAGGTGGGAGAGCCAGCGAGCGCAGCAGGGGGTGCTGAAAACACCAACCCATCGGGGCCCAGCGACACCGAGCATGCCGTCCGGTGCCAAGGAGGCCCACGGTGCCAACCCACAGCGCGACCTGAACACAGCACTGGCTCTGCTTTGGTTCGGAGTCCTCCCACTCCTGTCGGCCCAGACAGTCCACCGAGAACCACAGACCAGGGACGGCCACCACTCGCCCAGACAACAGACCAGGCTGGCCATCGGGTCTGGGAACGAGATGGTGACCCCAGGCTGGAAGATGGGCGACAAGGCAGTGGCCACGTCTGGGCCATGCGGGAGCAGTGTGAGGACAGCACGTGAGGCTAGTAGGTGCACAGCTGGCCTGCAGGACCTGCGGCCACTGTCAGGGTCGATCTTGTCCTCAGGGTCTGAAGCGGGCAGGGGTGGGGAAGGGAGGGCGCTCCCTACTGGCCCAAGGTGCAGTCTAAGACCTGGTGCAAGGGTATGTGGGGGCTGGCCGGCCACACACACGGGCCCTGCAGTGGGATATCCTGATGGCCAGGTTCTGTCAGAGGCTTGGACCCAGTGTCTAGTGGGGCAGGGCTTTTTTTTTTAAAGAGAGATTTTTGCTATAGAGAGCGTGCACTCGCCAGAGAGACAGAAAGAGAGTGAGAAATTATCCCCCGGGGATGGCCACGCCACAATCCCTTCTCTGGGTATACGGGGCATGACACACACGTGCCCGACGAGAGTTTCAAGCCATTGGGTCTGGAACTTGAACTGTGGTCAGCCACGTGGGAGTCAAAGACACAGCCATTATGCCACCTGTTGGTCCCAGGGTTGGTTCTGCCGGGCCCAGCTGAGACTCCCGAAGAAGGGAGGGGGTGGGCTGTGCTGGCAGCTCAAGTCCACGTGGAGTCCAGGGGCCGGGCAGTTGGGGGGAGCCAGGAGCGCCATCAGCATGCAACCTGGCATGTGCCCCTAAGCAAGGGTCATGAAGAGAAGAGGGGAAGAGCGAGGAGTGCCCCAGGCCCTCGTGGTGCTATGGCCTTCTCCTCAGGTCCCCGGCAGTGAGACAAAAGCACTCCCTGCTCACAAGCAGCTGCCGAGATGTGTGGACCCTCCGCTGGCCCCAGCTCACCAGAGGGCAGCAGCCTCACGCCCTGGCCCAAGTGCTCAGTGCTTGGCACTGGCAGTGTCAGCAGTGGGTTGTCTGTCCCCAGCGTGGCTGGCTGACCGAGTCCTGGACCGTCGGACTGCCCCGCCTCGGAGCCTGGTGTGCTGGAACGCTGCGGGGGGAAGGCTCCGTCCAGACTCCACACCACGGCCCCCTCCTGAGGAGAAGAGTCGCAGTGGAGGCCGCGCCCAGGTGGCAGGCGAGCCCGCATGCCCAAGCTCCCTCCTCTCCTGCCAGTCTACTCTGTCAGGGACCACCCGAAACCCTGCGGGGAGTTCAGAAACCCGCACACCAGGCGTGCTTCTAGACCCGTGTCTGTGTCTCAAATGCCCAGCGCGAAAGCAGGACCAGGGCTCTCCCGTGCCACCTCTGTGCCGAGCCCTAGGCAGGCCTGTCTGCCCTTGGCGAGGCTGTGCGCACCTTCATCTGCTTCTCCACGTGCTGCAGCTGGACCAGCCACGCTGGCGCCAGGAAGGATTCCTCCTCCGGCTTCTCCTTCAGCTGAGGATCGAAGAGTCGTAACTGGGAGGCTACCTGGAAACCAGGAGCAAAGCAGCAGGGCCCTATTACCTCCAGGTGGTGGTGCGCGAGGCTGTTTCCAAGGCACAGCACACCCGCTACACAGAACAGGACCCGGCTCCAGGACCACTGCGGTGCTGACACTGTGGTGCCACGCTGGTGGCATTTCTGGATCGTGGCCTTGCTGCTACCTACCCATGAGCTCCCGCTGGCAGGGCACACTTCCAAGGCCTTCCTTCTGGGGCAGGCCTGGCCTGTGCCTGTGAACCTCTATTTCGTTATAAGCCATCCCATCTCAGGTACTTCTGTTGACAATACACTAAGGGGCTAAGAACGCGGACCCAGGACTGTGTGTGGGCATGGGGCAGCGGGTGGGTACACAGAGAACACAGCTGGCCTGGTCAGGAGTGGCCAGGCTGGGCAGGGACAGAAGGCCTAACCCTCTGCACTTCAACACAGTCCAAGAATTTCCAGGAGCAACTGTTTTTGTTTTGTTCTTTGTTTTTGCCATAGGGCGTGTGCACTAGCCAGAAAGAGATGGAGAGAGGGAAAATGAGAAATCATCCCCAAGGAGGATGGCCATGCCACAATCCCTTCTCCTCCATTCTCCTCCTGAGATTCTGGGCACACACACATGCGCCTGGCATGAGTTTCAAGCCACAAGGTATGGGACTCAAATCCCAGTCGTCCCTGTAGAAGTCCAGCACCTTCGCCCCCACGGCGGCTGCTGGCCCCTAGTGGCAACTGTGTTAACCACCCTGGGAGCACATGTTCAAAACCAGAGCTCCTGGGTCTGGCCAGGCTCCAGTGGGTGCAGCCTCACTGCCCAGTGCCCGCTCTGCTTCCCCGTGCGGCCGAGACTCACAGCCAGGGCGCTGGGCCCCAAGACTGCCTGGAGGCAGGTCACCCATGGACGGGCCGCCTGCTCTGACCGGCCACAAGGCTTCTGTACTGGCAAGAGCTCCTCAAGAACTCCAGGTTGAGACAGGGGACACAGACTCCCCACCCAGGGGCAGCTGACTCACCCTAGAGGGTACCGAGTGCTGGCCACAGGAAGGAGCACCCGAACCGGGGGGGCCACCCCGGGCTGTGAGCCGGCACGCCAGGCTCCTGAGAGCCATACCTGGATGAGCTGGCCGATGAGCACCAGGGAGTAGGCGTGGGGCTGCAGCAGCACGGCCCTTGCGACCACTTCGCAGTAGTGGAAGGCCTGAGTGGCCAGCCCCATCTCAGCCAGGCGGCACGAGTAGACGAACTTGAACACCTGGGACAGACGGGCAGTGAGGGGGGCTGTCCCGACGTCACCCATATGCCGCAGGTGCCGGATGCTGCTTCGCACCATCTCCCACGATGCCCTCCCATGACGTGACCGGTCCCCATTCCCTGAGATGGTTTAGGGTCAGAGCAGACAACAAAGTCTGAGGGCCTGCCCCCCACGGATTGTGATATGGCCAGGCTCACGGCCACAGGAGCCGGGACTCAGCAGGGCAGAGACCACGGCCGCTGTGGCGCTGACAGTGGGTGGCACCGCGGCCGCTGTAGCCACAGTGCACCCTAGCCCTTCTCTGCTCACACTGGGCCACACACGTTTTACACACGCACACATGACAGACCACACCCTCACCCCAAACTGTGCAAACAGCTGGTGCAAAAGTACCTTCAATCGAGTACTCAGAGTTTTTAACATTTAGAAGCGTAAGTACCAAAATGCAAGCAAAAGTCCTCAATTCAGCACGGCAGTCTGGGGTGTTACGGACCACACGTCCACCAGAGAGGGTGCCCACCAAGCCCACACCACGTTTGCACAAGGACTCCAACCCCACGGCCCGTTGCCCTGCACACTGACCCGCCACCGTGCACACCGCGAGCAGCCTCCCTCCGCCTGACCTGGAAACTCGGCAGCGGGCAGGCCTGGGCGCCCAGGGACTGGGCGTACTCGTAGGCTTCTGTCCTCTGAATAGCTTCGTTGGTCGCAAACTTGACGAACGGCAAACTGTTGAGAAACAAGGCTCTGGTCTGAAAAGTGGTCTGCCACGGGGATTCCCGGGGCCACGGCGCGTCCACTTGGTGCACCCAGCCCCTGCAGTACCACCACGGGGCCGACGGGCCTTGTTAAAGCAGAGTAGGCCTCGACACAGTACCTGTGGTTCGAGCCGATTAAAACCAGCTTGGCTGATTTCTTCGTACACACCCCAAACCCCACCTGGGCCATAAGGTAGCAGAAGTGGGCGGCGTCTAGGAGACCTTTCGAAGCTGGGGAGAGAGGCCCGGCGGTTACGGGAAGCTATGGCCCTGCCCCAGCCGCCCGCAGCAGCTGCCCACCTAGAGTGTCGCCCATCGTCAGCATCGCCCTGGGCCCCGCGTCCATGCTGGTGCTCAGGTTGGACAAGACCATGGCCAGGTGCGGCCTCCAGTCTCCCCACTTCTCGTCTCCACAGCACTGCAGTGAGAAGGGGACACGACCAAGCCTCAGCCTTGGAAGCCAGCGCATCACGCTGTGACAGCTAAGCTGGGCACAGTGGGAAGCCACGTGGGGAAAGGGAGTCCAACCAGAGCAAAGCCCGGGGCGGTAGGGCCCCCACCAGCTCCACTCACCGTGGACGCTGCAGGCATCCGCCCGGACATGAGCTGGTAGACAGTCTGCAGGGGGTCATTGATCGGGAGGCTGTTGGCGAACCTGGTTGGAGGGACATGCAGGGCCGCTCAGCCCCCAAGTCTGACTGCAGGCCCGACTTCACGCTTAGGCTGACCCTGGCCACATGCACACATCTCATCACTACTTTAAAAACACGCTGTAGGGACCAGCAATTAGCATAATGGCTATGTTGCTCGACTCCCATGTAGTTGACCGTGGTTTGAGTCCCGGACCCGGTGGCTTAAACTCACACCGGGCGTGTGTGCGTGTGTGCCCAAGATCCCAAGAGGAGAATGGAGGAGAAGGGATTGCGGTGTGGCCATCCCCCCAGGGCGTGATTTCTCGCTTTCTGTCTCTTTCTGGTGAGCGCACATGCCCTATAACAAAAACCTCCCCGCCCACCAAAAAAAAAAAACTGAAAAAGATGCAGACTGGGCAGCAGGTGGCGTGGTGGTTAAGACGCTGGACTCTCCACTGGCTGCCAAAGGCTGAGGCCCCGACCTCCTGGCTTTGTTTCTTT
>NW_006201951.1:1809804-1810515 GCF_000334495.1 Tupaia belangeri chinensis
CTCCTCTCTGGTCAAATAGAAAAGATAATAATGATGAATAAAATTAATTTAGAAATAATAATAATAAAAAGATGAAGACCGGATCAGCCTATGACATGGTGGTTAAGGGCTCTGGACCCCACATGGCTGACTATGCAGTTTGAGGCCCAGGCCTGACGGCTTGAACACAGCGGGTGTGTCCAGGTGTGCCCAGAACCCTGGGGGGATGGAGAAGGGCTGTGGCATGAGTGTGGAGAGTGCTTCCCGCACTGCCCCACAGCCTGCACACACACACCCTCCAGCAAGTTTAAAAGCAAACCGAAAAAGGATGACCAGTAGACAATACACTGAAATCTTACACAGGCGTTAAACACCAGAGCTAGCGCCAAACAAGAGTCCCCACCACTCTGCCTGCAGATTAAGGGAGCCAGAGCCCACGTGGCCACCCGAGGGTCAAATCTTGGCGTCAGGCTTGGAAAGCACACCAGGCATGTGTGCATGCATGTCGCAACCCCAAGAGGACAGAGAGGTGGAGAAGGGATTGTCCCACTGGGGTGGGGGTGCTCTCTCCCTCTGCCTCTCTGTCTCTCTCTCTCTGGCAATAAGTAAAATGAAAATAAATAAAAAAATAAAAAATAGAAACAAGAAAACCCAGGAGCCCATGCTGGAGCTGGGCAGCGCCGGGTACAGATGAGGCGGGGGGGGGGCGCACGCCGCGCACCACCCCACACC
>NW_006201951.1:1810596-1812676 GCF_000334495.1 Tupaia belangeri chinensis
CCGGAAAGCGCGGCCCGGGCGCGAGTGCCAGCCACTCCCACGGCACAAAGGCAGGCCTGGCGGGAGAGGAGCCGGGCCGGAGCGCTAGCACTGCCGCAGCCAGCATGGCTCACCCTGCACTCCTCGCAGGCACACCCGCGGCCTCCTCCTGGTATCACCCACAGGCACGAGCTGGCAGGCCGCCGCGGGGAAGGCCAGCTGGAGGCCGGCTGCACAGTTCCGGAGGGCCCAAGGCCTCCGTGCGGACTGTCCTGCACAGGCAGCAGCCCCTGCCCCTGCCCACCCCACAGCTTAGGGCATGCGGACTCCGGCTCCCACTCCCCGGAGAACCCTGGAATAGGAACACTGACACGCTGCGTGTGCCTCATTTCAGCCAGCACGAGACAGCTCGGTCACATGGAAGCCCCACCATCAGGAGTGAGCCAAGCTTACCGAGAGGACTGACGGCCTGCCAGAGCCCCGGTCCCGCTCCTGGCACATCCACAGCAGGACGTCCCGCCCTAGATGCAGGCCCTGTGCGCTGTGTCTCAGCTGGGGTCACTGTGGACCGCTCCCTCCAGCTGCTCCCGACAGAGCAGGCTCCTGCCTCAGCCCTCCATCCCAACGCTCAGCATGAACGTCACAGGGCAAACTCCCACCCACAGCTTCCAGAGTGCCCTGGAACCTCCGTCCATCCAGACACATGGGCGGGGCCATGCCGGCAACCCCCACCGCTGATGTCCTGGCTGTGCACTAAGCAGCCAGCTCCTAGCTGTGGACCTAAGCCTAGCTCCGGGACAGCAGGCCTCCCGTGTCTCAGCACATGCAGGGGAGGCCGCCCGCTGGACTCGGTGCACGCTTCACCTGCCGGATCCTGAAAACAGCTTCGTGTCCCAACCCGGCAGAATTTAGGAGGAGCCACTCTTGGGACCGGCAGATGGCGTGTTACGTCGCTGGACTCCCACATAGCTGACCGCACTTCAAGTCTAGACCTGGCCGCTTCAAACTCATGCCAGGCACGTGCATGCATGCCCAAGGCCCCGAGGGGAGAGCGGAGGAGCAGGGACTGTGGCATGGCCATCCCCCTGGGGGTGACTTCGCTGTATGTCTTTCTCCAGTGAGCACACCAACGACAGAAGGAGCAGCTCTAACAGCTCAAGGAGACGACGTCCAGGGCCCGATGTGTGACACCCAAGAGCCAGGGCCCGGTGTGACACCCGCCACGCCCCGGCCTGTGCCCGCCGGCTCACATGCAGACACACGGCCGCTCACCTTCTTCCGGCCGTACAGCAGCAGCTCTCTGAAGCGCTCGGTCTCCTTCTCGAGTGTGTTGGCGGCAGCAGGCTGAGAGTCGGTGAGAAACGAGAGCTGGGCCTCGCCGGACTCCTCCTCCTCCACTTGCTCCACAGCCTCGTTGGTGAAATCGATAAGGTTTGCCTCATTGGGCGACTTCCCGGGAAGCCACACCGTCTTGTGGTCTCGCAGTAGGAGCTCGGCGATGTCTGTCCCCACCACGGTCTGTAAGGCAGCGGGCGGCAAGGAGAGGCAGGGCACTGAATGGGGGACGTCCCAGGGCCGGAGGCCAGCGCGGCAGTGAGATGCTACCCCTGCAAGGCCAACCCACACAGAAGGTTCTGGTGCGCTCCAGAGACCCCTCAAGCACATCAGGCACTGGCAGACCATGCTCAAGGCTGGCTGAGGCCGGCCATGGACTGCACGTCAAGTCCCTGTTGGGGGCACCGCCGCTCCCTTAGGGAAAACGGGAGAAAACTCAGGGAGCATTTCCAGGCGGTGACTGGACGGCACCCACACTAGGCGGGTGCAGGTCCTGCGAGGGCTCCTCAGATGGTGTGTGCTAAGCTGCCCGAGATGTAAGGCCAGCTCTAGACAGGCCGGGGGTGACAGGCCCAGCGCCCCAGACCACAGTTCTCCTCTCCCCACTTCCCCACGGCCCTGCTAAGCGGCTCCTCCTACAGAAGCCCCTTCATGGCAATCCTGCTCGCTGCCCGGGTTCAGCGCCAGCCAGCCCAGCCACTCCCAGGGCCCGAGGATGCCCAGCCTCAGGCCAACAGACGCGGGGCAGAGAGAGACGTACCCCCTT
>NW_006201951.1:1815813-1816425 GCF_000334495.1 Tupaia belangeri chinensis
CCTGCGAGGGCTCCTCAGATGGTGTGTGCTAAGCTGCCCGAGATGTAAGGCCAGCTCTAGACAGGCCGGGGGTGACAGGCCCAGCGCCCCAGACCACAGTTCTCCTCTCCCCACTTCCCCACGGCCCTGCTAAGCGGCTCCTCCTACAGAAGCCCCTTCATGGCAATCCTGCTCGCTGCCCGGGTTCAGCGCCAGCCAGCCCAGCCACTCCCAGGGCCCGAGGATGCCCAGCCTCAGGCCAACAGACGTGGGGCAGAGAGAGACGTACCCCGTTCTGTCTGCAGAGTAGTATGATAAAATTCCAAAGAAGACTGGCAGACTCTTTGTCAAGTAAACTCTCATCCTGCAAACATTTTGTAGCTTTGTTCTGTGCAAAATTAATGACGTCCACTTTATGGGTGTCACCTCTGGAAAGAACACAGACACTCGGTGAGCAGTGGCACTCGCATCGGAGGCTGAGCCCAGCTGCCCCCAGGCATGTCAGGAAGCCTTCGGCGTGAGACGGGACGTACTTGCCCAGAGGTCCAGGGAACGACCGCATCTCCTCCTGCTCGGGGGTGTGCTGCAGCAAGGTCTGAAACGAGAGGGCACGGCTCGCACAGGGCCGGCTGC
>NW_006201951.1:1817587-1820078 GCF_000334495.1 Tupaia belangeri chinensis
CCCAGCCACTCCCAGGGCCCGAGGATGCCCAGCCTCAGGCCAACAGACGTGGGGCAGAGAGAGACGTACCCCGTTCTGTCTGCAGAGTAGTATGATAAAATTCCAAAGAAGACTGGCAGACTCTTTGTCAAGTAAACTCTCATCCTGCAAACATTTTGTAGCTTTGTTCTGTGCAAAATTAATGACGTCCACTTTATGGGTGTCACCTCTGGAAAGAACACAGACACTCGGTGAGCAGTGGCACTCGCATCGGAGGCTGAGCCCAGCTGCCCCCAGGCATGTCAGGAAGCCTTCGGCGTGAGACGGGACGTACTTGCCCAGAGGTCCAGGGAACGACCGCATCTCCTCCTGCTCGGGGGTGTGCTGCAGCAAGGTCTGAAACGAGAGGGCACGGCTCGCACAGGGCCGGCGGCCAGCAAGCCCAGGGCGACACGCCTAGCCCGCCCCTGCAGCTGACCGGGTGCCTGGGGGCAGCACTGTGCCCCATGGGCTGGAGGTGCTGTCAGGGCTGTTACATGGAGCGCATCCGTTAGGTGGCCAGCCCTGAGACTCTGGAGCAGGCCCGACGCAGAGGAGAGGGCCTGGACTGTAGGGGAAGGCAGGGGAAGCCGACGGAACTGCAGAACGGGGCACACCCAGCAGCAGCACATGGCCCGCCTGCCGCAGCACTGCACAGTGCCTCTACCTGAGACTGAAAAGCACGGGTGAGCAAACAGCCCTAATGTCAAATGCGTGAGTGAACAAAGGAGACGCACGCCGACACGTTCACGTGCAACACCGGAGTACATGCTAACATGCCACCTTCTGCTCAAGAAAACACAACACTTGTCATATCTATGGGGTCAGCCCTGTGGCCTGTGGCTAAGGGAGCTGAACCCCACGTGGCCAGCCACCATTCAAATCCTGACGCTGGCACCTTGAAAAGCACACTGGGCTCGTGTGCATGTGGCAGAGCCTGACAGGGTGGTGACGTGGAGAGAAGGGGGATGGCCATGCCCACTGCGGGTGCTCTCTCCTCTGCGCTTTCTCTCTGGCTAGTGCACACAGCGTCTGGCGGTTAATGAAACCTCGGAATTAAAGATAAAGGAACAAGTCTTCCAGGGCTGTGTCTCCAGAGGCCCGTGTGACACCCGATAATGACGGCGCAAAGCAACGGGCCTTGCCTCCATGCTGTGCACTTCCACCAGCGCGGGCTGTCCTTCCGAAGGCAGGTTGGGAATCACTTTAAGGAGCTGACCACCAGGACCAAACCTGGCACAGATGTGGGGCATCGAGAACTTCTCAGGAGAAGTGGGTCTGGACGGAACTGCATGGGAATAGATGGAGAAAGATGGCATCAGCCGTCGCCTTCCAATGCTCCGAGCTGGGCTGGCGCTCCCCACAGCTGACCTCTGAAGTCAGTCACTGGGTCTGACTTCGGATGGAGGCAGGGACTGTTAACTACCTTATTAAAAAGTGGAACAAACCCATCAAAAATGCTTAAATTGTTTTTAAAAAAAGAAGAAGAAATCTCTTCCACAGTGAAAAGCTCCCCCCAAAACCACAGAAAGCTCCCCTGCAGGGAACAACACACCCTGACACCCTTCCATGCTGGAGCGCTCCCGGAGCATGACTTTAGGCTGTCCGTCCCAGCTGGTGGGAGAAAAAGCTCAGGTGAAGAGAAAAGGTTTCCCCCTGAAGGGGACTGAGGAAGGAGAACAGGACCGCTGTGGCCAGGTGGTGACAGGTGCCAGACTCCACTGCCAGCCACTGGTCCGGGCACCCAGGTGTGCTCCAGACACCAGGGGGAGAGATGAGGACGGGGCTGCATGTGGCCACAGCTCACCAGAGGGTACTCCCCTCCCTCCACCTCTCTGGTAAACACGTGTGCGCTGGTAAAATCTAACCAAAAAAACAGGGTTCCCACCGTTGTCTGCCACAACTTTCCACACACAGCCTCATGCCCTCACAGCGCTGCGGCCAGCACCAAACCTCGTGTGCCGTGGAGGCCCGGGGCTGGGCCAGGCTGTTCAGGCGGCCCAGGAGAGGAGGCTGTGCTGGCAACGTGCACACTGCACCATACCGCACCGCACCGCACCACGACCACATGTTCCTTAGGACACGTGGCACAAGGCCGTGTTTTAAACATTGCCCAAGAAGCAGCACCCGATGACCACCTGGAGCAAGGTGGACGCGATGTGCAGGCCAGGACCTTCTGTGGGGCAGGGAAGTGCCCTCTGCAGCTACCCACCCATGCAGCAGACTGTGAACACGCGGAGGTGCCACCCAAGCCCGGGAGTGACAAGAGCCGTGCTGTGAGCTGCCGGGTGGCTGCCGAGCCACTCGCAGACCCGGAGCCGACTGCGATGGGAGGGCTGGCCCCTCAGGCCCAGCAGGGAGCCTGGCCAGGCCCCCACAAACACTGAGAAGGCATCTCCTCCCGGGTTCTGCTCTGCAGAGCACGCACCTGGCTCCACAGCAGGCCAGCCAGAGTCCGTACGGTAGCCGGCCT
>NW_006201951.1:1820247-1825455 GCF_000334495.1 Tupaia belangeri chinensis
GGAGTGACAAGAGCCGTGCGGGGGGCGGCGGGGTGGCTGCCGAGCCACTCGCAGACCCGGAGCCGACTGCGATGGGAGGGCTGGCCCCTCAGGCCCAGCAGGGAGCCTGGCCAGGCCCCCACAAACACTGAGAAGGCATCTCCTCCCGGGTTCTGCTCTGCAGAGCACGCACCTGGCTCCACAGCAGGCCAGCCAGAGTCCGTAGGGTAGCCGTACTCCGGGAAGGCCTGGGCACTGCCATAGGCACCATAGGTGTAGTCGCCGTGGAAAGAGCCTGGTGCAGGCGGGGTCTCGTAGGGACCAGCGGTTACGCTGTGGCTGCGGTGAACCTGACTCTTGGGAGACAAAGCAGAGAGGCGCAGTCAGCTGCCCACAAGCACTGAAAACTGTGAGCCTGCCGTCGGCCCCAAGTGAGGAGGGTGGCTGAGCTCTCCCGGCCCTGCTGGCTACCCCGACGCACCCACCTGCTGCGAGTGGGCGCTGAAGCTGCTGCGGCGGCTTGCCACGCTATGCGCGCTCCGCAGGCTGCGTGCCGAGTGCTCGCTATGGACACTGTGCCGGTCTGCCTCCTCCCCGTACGGGTCTCTGGGGGGCTCCGGGTCATCGTCAAAGCTCCCCGTGAAGCGAGGGTCGTACCTCCAGTGGTCATCACATTTCTCGGGCCTAGAGGGGACAGGGGGCAGTGGCAAGTAGAGGCGGCTGGGAGGGTAGCTCCGGCCACCAGAAGGTCTTTCTCCCAGAGGGTGTGGTCCCTGCCGACACCACAGGTGGGTCATGACCTACTGCAGCCAAGGTCCGGACTCTGACCTGTGCCCTGGAGGTGGCCATGGCCCTCGGCCACAGGACGTGATGGACAGAGAGGAGCTGCAGAGGAAAAGACCGGACTCCCAGAGCCACTGGGTGGGCACCCATGCTGAGGCCAGAGCAGGGAACGCCAGGAGGGCCTGCCCCGCTCTCCCGCAGACAGCGAGCACATGCCAGAGACCCCAAACCACCACAGCTCCTTGGATATCCCAAAGAAACGGTGCAGACCGGGGCAGCCTCACGCCCCAGCGAGCTCCTCGGCTGCAGCCGCCTACCTGTCACCGTAGGCGTAGCTCTCCCTTCGGTAGGGCTCAGAGTCGGCGTCGTACCAGAACCTGCGGTCACCAGCACGTGGCGCTCGGGACCTAGAGCTGTGATGGTAACGGTCCCAGCGACCTGGGTCTGCAGCGAGGAAGTGACAGGTCAATCGGGTTCACCGACAAGGCTCAAAGCCCTCCTCTGAGAACTGGCTGGTGCTGGGGACGCGCACAGTGAGCTTGGAGGCCACGGCCAGCTTGCCTCTCGGCACAGGCGCAGCGGTGGATGGTGGACGAGGAAGACGACGCCACGGCACCCTCACTAAGGGCCTTTCTCAGCTGCTGCCGCCGAGCAAGCGACCCTGGGACAGCATCTTACAGACATTCTCCCAGTGTGAGCCGGGACTCTGGCCTGAAAGGCTAGTTTTAAGGGCACATCTACATTAAGAACAAACTGGACAGGACTAGCAGGCAATGCAGTGGCCGAGCGGCTGGACTCCCATGAGGCTGAACACAGTTTGAGTCTCAGGCCAAGTGGCCTGGAACTCACGCCAGGTGCGTGTGCGTGCGTGCGCAAAGTCCCGACAGGAGAATGGAGGAGAAGGGATTGCGGCGTGGCCATCCCCCAGGGTCGATTTCTGGCCTTTTGTCTCTCTCTGGCATGCACATGTGGCCTAGAGCAAAAAATTCCTCAAAAAAAAAAAAAAAAAAAAGGTAAGAAACAAACTAGAGAGACGACTTGGACGAGACCTGCAGAACTTCTACGTCCTGCTGTCACCTGCAGGCCCTCGGGCACTGGCACTGCTGGCCCCTGCCTCAGCAGCCCATGGAACACCTGCCACAGCTCCTGCCACAGCTCCGCTGGGAGCCTCTGCTTAGCAAGGGTGGCATGCCGTCACCTTCGGAGGCAGAGCATTTTCAATGCCCTTGGCTCCAGGATGAAGTCACAGGGAAGGGACCACTGAAGGGTTTCCTGAACCCCCTGCAGGGCGTGCCCCCATCTTGGACAGTGCATGCTGTGCTGCTCACCTCCGTACTCGTACTGGCTGGGGTAATAGCCCGCATAGTGGTCGCTTTGAGTGCTCCACCCGCTTCTGGAGCCGTAGTAGCCCTCAGGGAACCCAGGTCTGCGAACAACAGTGCCAGTCAGACAGCTTCTCCAAGCGCGGCCTCCGCTACTGGACCACGCCCAACTAACGGCAGCGCTCTGAGCGCCCTGGCTATAAGGGGAAGGTCTGAACGCAACACGAGTGCAACCACGGGACCCCATGCAGCTGGCCAGAACCTCCTCGGGAACCCACGGGCCAGCAAAACCACCAGCCCCTTCCCATTCTCAGTGCTATATCATGTTCTAGCCAATGTTCAGACGGGTTCTACGGTTTTGATGCCATGCTCAAAAAAGCAAGCAGCATCAAACCATTAAAGCCAGCCTGCAAGGCGGGTTGCAGTGCGTCTTCCCCAAGACCGTGGGTGGTGCGTGCTTTCTGCACGTGCCAGGTGTGCCACTGCAGATAGCCCCACACAGTCCCTGACGTGGCGTCAGTGTCCCACACACGCTCATAAAGCTCGGCTTCTCTCGGTCATGGCCATGACCCTGAGCCTCGCCACATGAGAAGTGTGATGTAGCAAAATGGCACTTTCCTGAAAATGGTACTTCCATGCCACTTTTAAACTCTGTAACAGCGAGTTTTACACAATGCTTGATTTTAAAATGTCTCTCCTCATGCCTGCTCGAGAAACATCGCAGGAGGCACAGACACACCTGGCCGGTGCAGCCACGGGGCCCGCACAGCAGCTGCAGGGAAGGTGGGCGATGCTGGGGGCAGTGGGCCAGCCCCACTCCCCACGCCCTGCTGCTCACACGGCGACGGCCCTGCGTGGGCCCAACGGCCATGGCCAGCCTCTCCAGACTGCACCTGTCTGCAAAGAGCGGGCTCCAGACAGACAGCTGGGCACCACACGAGGCCAAGACGGCACCTCCTGTGTCCTTGCCAGCCTGCTCGCTCATCGGGAATACAGTTGCAGAGAGGGAGGGTGTGCTCTGCCCTCCAGCTATACGTGACCACACTGGGCATGAGAAACACACGCTCCATGCACACCTATGTGTGCAAAGGCATGGAGGACCCCTGCAGGGCGTGGTGGCGAGCAGAGTGCACCCTGAGAGCCATCGTGCTCCAAGAACGAGAGCCGGAGGAGCAAGACCCCTGCAGCTTGGCAGACAGCTCCATGGTGACCTGGCCTGGCCTCCAGCTAGAGACCCTCCACGTGCTGGAGCCACCCCTGGCCTCTAAGTCAGGGCCTGTGCAAACCCGCAGGTGGGCGAGTGCTGGGAAAGCTGGGGTGGCGAGCAGACCCACCTCTGCTCTGCCCTCTGCTCCCTCACCTCTCGGAGCCCCACTGGCTCTCACCCCTGGGCTATGAATCGGAGTGCTTCCTGGCCTCCAAAGCCTTCTTCCCAGGCAAGCTGGCGACATCGAGGAGCTAAACCCTGGGGTTCCTGTCACAATGAAGTCTCCCGAGGCACACCACTGCACCCAGAGGCTGAGCTCCACCCAATTCCCCATGTGCCGGCCAAATGGGCCACGGTTCAGACAGCCTTTGGCCTCCAGCCCCGCTGCTAAATCTCTGAACAAGCAGCATCGGGCTTTCTGAGTGCGTGTAAAGCCTCAGCCATCAGGCCTCTCTCTATGACAGACAGGCCTGGGAAGCCCCCACACCTGTGTGGGAACCTACACCTGATGCTCCTGCCTGGGCCTGAAAGCGAAGTGGGCACGGTCACTGGGACCCCGTCCCCTTACTGCCCTCTGGCTTTGCCGATTTCTCTGGAAATAATCAAACGACCTCTCCAACTCCGAACACAGGACTTTGACCTGGCTGGCAGGCTTACTTGCTCGGCCTCCATGCCTCGGTTTCTTCCAGACCCTCCTCTAACTGTAAGATAGGCAGCGACAGCATGCAACACGCAGGCCGGAGCCACGGCTGACCCCTGACCCAGGAGGCAGCAGCGGGCAGACGCAGGGTACAGGCCCGCAGCCCAGGGACCTCGGAATCGGACCTTCAGGCCTTGGCAGACTGCAGTGGGGGAAAAGCCCGCCTACCCCAAAAGCCTGCCGACACCCTATCAGCAAAATGCCAGGGCAACGAGCCCCACAGGGCACGCAGAGGGTGCCTCACGCCCAGCACCGCCGTCGCCTCACTGCCCACCGTGGCAGTGTTCAGCTCAGTGAAAGCACACCCCACCGATTGTCCAGGCCGCTGGAGGGCACCCCGTCGAGGAGGTCTGCAAGGAGGTGAGGTTTTTGGAGCAACAAGTCCCACCACAGCCAGCCGCAGCCGCAGCCTGAGCGCGAGCAGCTCCCACCTGGCAGATGGCCGGTCTGAGCAGTGGCTTGCTCGGGAGCTGGGCCGCTCGAGCTCGGGGTAGCGGTAGTTCTCGGCGTAGGCAGGTGCTGGGCCGTCGTAAGGCCGGTACCGAGGCTCGTACAGGCTGTAGATGTCCTGCCGGAGGAAGTGGGGCGACGTGAGGTGCCAGCCAGGAGCGGGCGGCTGGCCTTCAGCTGCAGGCTCCGCTCCGGGAGGCCCCGACATGCCGAGAAGCATGACGTGGCAGGACGGAGTCCACAGCAGCAGGCAGGTGGCAGGACCCTCCTGAACTGACGGACTGACAGCCCCGGTCTGCTCAGCATCTACCCAGGCAGCAAGGACCCCAGCAGGGAGCAGGCCCTGAGGGCCCGCGCGTTTTCACCCTCGATGGCTCGCACGTGGAGACCACGACTGACACCGCGTCCTCTGCAGACACCTCCTCCTCCTCCACCCCAGGAAGCGCCCTCCCAGCTGACCGGGGGGCCTCGGAGGAGGGCTGTGCTCATTCTGACAAGGCTCTCGGCCAAGTCATGGACCACCCCGGCTCGGCCTCTGCGGTGACAACCTAACGGGAGGGGCGAGCGAGGCAAGAGCCAGTGTCCCTCCTTCTGTGTCTGAGGCCTCGACACTGTCACTCCCAGACAAGTAACAGGAAGTCGTGGGACAGCAAGCATGTTCTTGACCTCTGGAGAGCACAGTGACAGGGACAAGGAGAAGCTGTGCTCCTGCAAAGTGGGGGAAGGCGAGGTGCCCTCTGGGCCCAGGGCTCGCAGCAGGCTGAACC
>NW_006201951.1:1825473-1828815 GCF_000334495.1 Tupaia belangeri chinensis
GAACCGCCTCGTACAGGGCTAAAGGGTCTAAGGGTTCCTGGGCTGGGGCTCGCAGGGCTCGGCACGCACGTGTACGTGTACCTGCTCACATGTCAGAGCCACGTGCCGGAGGCCCACCACCACGGCAGCACCCGGCCCAGCGCAGCGACGGTCCTTAGCTCCTGCTGACTGGGAGGTCCCAGGCCCGACTGCTTTCAGGCGGCCCTGAAGTTCAACACCGGCCCCCACACAGTGGACCGTGGGCTCCACACTCCCCCAGTGGTCCTCCGAGTTCAGGGACGCTGGACCGGGCTGGCAGGCGTGCAGCTGACAGCCACACAAGCTCACTCGGCCACTCTTCCCAGATGGCAGAATTAGAAGCACGGTTGAGGGGCCGGCAGGTGGCATGGTGGTTAAAGGCACTGGACTCCCACATGGCCGACCGTGGTTCGAGTCCTGGACCTGGCAGCTTGCTTTCTCACTTTACCTCTCTCTCTCACTCTGTTCCTCTCTGGTCAAATTAAAATAAAGTTAAATAAAATAACTCTTAAAAAGAAAAAGCACGTTTAGAGCTGGCACGCCATGAACAGGCACACAGGACTGCTCTGTATGGACACAGCAGGGCCTCCCTTGGGCCAGCAGTCCCCTCTCACCCCTACCAGGCCTGGCACATGATGCCCAGCCCAGGCAGCACAGCAGGTACTGCGTGAACTGCAGTGCTGAGAACACAGTTAGTTGCGGGTTCGGGTCCCCTGCCCCAGCAAGCTGAAACATACCAGGCACACATGTAGGCCCAAGGTCCTGAGGAGCTGAAGGGCCAGAAAGGGGTGGCAACCTGACCAGACCCGCTGAGGGTTCTCTTGCACATGCACAAGCAAACTTGTGAAAAACTTTAAAAAAAAAAAAAAAAAAAAAAGGGGGACTGGCAGGTGGCACAGTGGTTAAGGTGCTGGACTCCCACACGGCCAACCATGGTTTGAGTCCCAGAACTAGTGGCTCACTTTCTCACTACCCCCCCCCACCCCATCTGTCTCTAGTCAAAAGGAATAGTAAATAAATAAAAGTATTAAACAAGAAACCCAACAAACACACAAAAGTCTTCCGTTTCCTGCAGCAGGCCTTGCAGACCTCTGCTTCCACTGAGAACCAGAAGGTGTCATGGGGCACACAGGTGTACACTGAGTGCAACAGGAGGGCGGGAGAAGCACCCCACAGAGCAAGCCCTTCCCCAGGTCCCCAGCCTGGGAGATCATGCACACGCCTGGCGCAGTAAGGCAGGGTGCTGGGTGGACAAGCTGGGTGGCATCGAAGCGGCCTGACGCTCCTGAAGGGGCACCTTAGCAGAGAGCCCACGCTCAGCGGGGCCAGCTCCACAGCCAGGCCACCCTCCCTCAGGAGCACTGCCTGGGCCTGCGGGCTCTAAACCCACCACCAAGGCACTCCCGGGAGCACACCGAGAGCGAGCCGGCTGACGGGTGCGACCTGCAAGCTCTCCTACCTGGTAATAGAGGGAGGCCGTCCCCGGGTCTGGGTACGCCGACGGGTACTGCGGTGGGTAGGCGTCATACAAGGGCCTGCAGTAGTAGTAGGATGCCCAGTCCTGAGGCAGCGGGCCAGCAGTGGGAGCAGCCGAGGGCAGCCACTGCTGCTCCAACCGTGCAGCTGCCTGGCTGGAGCCAGTGGACACAACCGAGGCGCTGGAGGACTGTTGAGGCCGAGGGAGCAGCTGCTGACCCGTGTCGGCTGGAGCCAGGGCTACCGGTAGCTGGGCTGAGTTCTGGGACTGTTCTTGTGCTGGTGGACTTCCTGGGTTAGAAGGTTCTGGAAGCAGTGCTTTGGGCACTAGAGGGGGAGAAGTCTGCTGCTGAGGAGACACCAGGTCTTGCTGGGCTGTTCCTACACCCTGCTGGTCCTGGGCATCTCCCGTCACCTGCTGATAGAAGCAGTCTGGAACGCATGCCCCAGGCCCAGGTGGTCTGGGGCAACTGGTGGCGGCCTGCTGAGAGGCCGGGCTGTCAGGGCAGGGTGGGCTGTATGTGCCCACCGCAGCTCCCGAAGGCCGAGTGGCGGGTAAGTCTGGGGCTCCACAGGTCTCTTCCTGGTGACTGGAGCAAAGTGCCTTATGACCACCAGGCACCGAGGTGCCATTGACGGGCGGGACCAACATCACCCCAGCACTTCCTGCAGGGCTGGCCACAAGCTCAGGGACAAGGCTTTCTGCATCAGGGCCCTTCTGACTCTCTCCCAAGTTCTTGGGACCTGGATGGGGCAGTGGTTGGACGAGTGAATTGGCAGGGGTGTCGGAAGCCCCCTCAGGCCCAGAACCTTGCTGAGAACTGCTCTGCGCCAGACTGCTTGACTGAGACGTGGCGACAGAGCCGGCTGGAGCCCCAGACTCTCCGCCGGGCGTCCAGCCGCTCACTGGGGGTCTGTGCCCTGCTGGGGTGTCTCTCCAGGACGGACCCTTCTCACTAGGGCTGGACGAAGACGCAGGCAGGTTGATGGGCTGGGCCAGATTATAGCTCTGATCAGGCTGGGCGATCAAGACTGGCTGGCGGTGCGAGGGCTCGGTGGGCGGCGAGGACAACGAACTTGCATAACCAGAACTGGCCTGGGAGTGAAGGGCCTCCTCCTCCCCCATTCTGGGGGGATTCTCGAGGTTCTCCGAAGCACCAAAGCTGTCTTGGCTCTGCAGAAGTGGAGCTGAGCCTGCCTCCCCCGACAACCCATCTTCTGGAGGCTGCACCACCTCAGAGGGCACAGGCTTTGCAGGTACATGCAGCGCAGGCGCAGCGGGGGCCAGGAGGACGTTGGCTCCGAAGTCTGGCAGCTCGTTCTGCGCCCACAGAGTCGTTGCTGGGCTCTCACACTTCACGGTCCCTTGGGCCCGGGCCGAGGGCTTCTTCTCAGACACCAGAAGCACAGGGTCCAATGGGGATCCTCCTGGGTACGGAAGTACCTGCCCAGCCTCCATGGCGGTGGTAAAAGGAGGACGGACCTGGGGGGCATGGAAGGTCTCCATGTTGTCTGGCGGCTGCTCCAGGTTGCCAGGGGAAGCATCGGGCCGGGCCACTGTGGGCTTTCGCTTCTTCTGGCGGGCACGGGTCCCCTTCACTTCACCTACCATGTTGGCACGGTCTGCCTCAACTGGTCTTACCCCAACTACATGGGACTTTACCGGTTCAAAAGAACTATTTGCACTTGTCTGAAATGTCCCCACAGGCTTCGGGGGGCTTGGGGTGGAGGGCTGTGACAGGCTGCCGTGGTAACCCTGCCTCACAGCGGTCTCAGCAATCTCCCCTCCTACAGGAGAGGAGTCTATTTGCTTAAAGAAACTCCCTGGAGCCTCGTCTTCAGGTTTCC
>NW_006201951.1:1829071-1834585 GCF_000334495.1 Tupaia belangeri chinensis
GCTCTGTGTGCCCCTGTGGCTGTGGCTATGGCTGCTGAAGCTGGATGACACACTGTCAGGTCGCGAGGGGTGCAGTGCTGAGTCAGGGGCCTCCAGGTTTGGCAACCCACCTCCGGCGAGGCCCGCACCCCCATGCCTGGGGCCGGCCGGCCCAGGAAGGGGCACGTATCTGAACAACTCGCCCGCAGTGGCAGGGTCCAAACTCAGGGGCTCGTACGGCAGCACTTCCTGGTTCTGCATGAATTCCAAGTTCTCGAGGTTCTCATGCTGCGAGCCCCGCGCACCATGGGTCCCGGGGCCCACCGCCTCAGCCCACGCACCATGGGCAGCACTTCCCAGGGCTGGCCTATCGTGCTGGACGCCTGCAGACTGAGAGCAGTAAGGCTGCACGTCCTCTCCCTGCTGTGCGGCCTCACAGGCAGAGCCTCTGGGAAAGGCCTGGCGGGTGCCACCCATCCCCGGCCGTGCAACGGGGGATGCGTAGGCCTTCCCGGGGCTGGAGGAGAAGCCGCCGATGTCTCAGCTGCCGACAGCAGCTGCTTTTTCAGAGCAGAGATTCTCCTCATTCTCTGTCTCTCCCCCTGGGAAGAACACGGAGCGCATGCCTGAGTCTGCAGTTCCTGGGGGGTGCAGCATGGGATTCTCTGGGCCGTGTCCCTGAGCCAGGGCGTTCACCAGCACAGGGTCCGGTGGCTTCTCCTTTATCCCTCCTGGACTCTGCCTGAACCCCTGGGTTGCCCAAGGAGTCCCAACCCTGGGGCTGTGCCTGAATGTGTCAGGACCAATGCTGTGGCCAGAATGGTCCCCACCTTGCAGGTAGGCTACCTCACTCCTGCCCTCACTGGACAAGGTGCCAGGAAGAGGCATCAGTGGGTTATACGGCTCGTGGCTGGCACCTTGATGCAGGCTGGATGGAAACAGCAGCTGGGGGACACTGCTGGCACGAGGCACTGTGTTCTCAACACGTCCTGGGAAAGGCGGGTCGTGCTGACCGGGGGGCTGTGGGCCACCCTGCGCCGGCCCCCACTGGCCTGGTGTCTGCTGGCGAGGTTGAGGGAGGTGAGGGTGTGTGGCTGGGACCACCACCCCACCAAGAGGGTCCTGCGTACTCAGGGGTCGCTCTGGCCCAGGGGTGCTCCCCTGCAGATGGCCCCCATGAGACCTGTCTGGCCCCACTCCTGGAATGTAGGGAGGCGGATACATGGGAGCCAGAACCTCGGGCTCTGAGCCAGGCCCACCCTCTGCACCCCTGTCTGCCTCGGGCCCAGGCAGTGCAGAGGGGAGCAGTGACCGAGAAGGCAACCCGCCCTCTGCTCTGGGCTGTGGCAGAGGTCCTGGCAGAGGCTCGCAGGGCGCTCGGGCACTATCCCCAGCATTTGTGTGAGGCACGGGCAAACCCGGGCACTGAGAAAACCCTGAGGGGGCCGGACCCTGCAAAACAGGTGGGCTGCTTTTGGACAAACTGCCCAGCGGTGTGCTCTGGAGCGCCTGTCTGCTGAAAGCAAACGGATCCGTCACGGGCTGCAAGGGGCGAGCTGTGGGAGCCGCCGGAGCACTGCTGCCAGCTCGTTTCCGGTACAGACTGCTAGCCCAGGACACGCTCTGAAGGCTCCCGGCCGGAGGCGGCCCAGCCACGCCGGACGGGACGGCCTGCGGCGGCGGCTGCATGGCTGAGTGCTCGCACGACGGTGCCACTTACAGGAGGAAGCAGGGTTCGGCCTCTCCTTAATTGGAACTGCAAGAAAAATGAACACAAAATCAACGGAGCCCTGGCTGCGACCAGGAAGGCTAGGTTCCCGGAGAGAAGGGAGATCTGAAACTGGTTTCAAGTCGCTGACACCCTCAGGACCACCCCTCCCGCGCTCCTGCCTCGGCGAGAGCACTATGCTTGAGGAGCAGCCGGGAGCTCTGGGGTGCGCGAGGCAAGAGCTCCGGACTCTCAGCCAGAGCTGGCCGCATGCGTCTGGACAGTGGCCACCCTGCCCCGGGAGCCCCGCCTCACACCCCTGCGGACCCTCCTCGCACCAGGGGTACCTACGAGCCCATGGGTCCTTGATGCCAGAACCAGACACAGAAATTTGCCTAACCAACTTTTCACACATGTCAATTTAAATCTCAAAAGGAAAATAAGTTGTTTTTTATTTTTAAAATTTTGCTACAGGGCATGTGTGCTCGCCAGAGACAGAAAGTGAGAAATCACCCCCCCGCCAAGTGTTGATGGCCATGCCACAATCCCTTCTCCTCCATCACCCTCTCAGATTCTGGGCACACACACACAAGGCCTGGCATAAGATTTAAGCTGCTGTGTCTGGGACTCAAACCACGGTCGACTGTGTGGGAGTCCAGCAACACAGCCATTATGCCATCTGCTGGTCCCAGGAAAACAAAAGTTTAAGATTCACTTGCCATTTTAACAAAAGAACATTATAAAGTGCTGTTATAAAAGGCTGCAAAATTGGGACCAGCAGTTAGAGTAATGACTATGTCGCTGAACTTCCATGTAGCTGACTGTGGTTCAAGTCCCGGACCCGGTGGCTTAAACTCATGCTGGGTGCGTGTGCATGCGTGCCCAAGATCCCGAAAGAAGAATGGACTGTGGTGTGGCTGTCCCCCCTGGGGGGGTGATTTCTCACTTTCTGTCTCTCTGTCTCTGTCTCTGTCTCTCTGGCGAGCGTACACACCCTATAGCTAAAACCTCTCCAAAAAAAAAAAAAAGGTGTCCACCTCACACCTGTCACCTCGCCACATAACAAGCTCACTTCTGCAGTGATGGGGTAGTCTGGAAGCAAAACCATGCTGCCTCCGGCTGGAATGGAAAGCGAAGCTGACTGAGTTTCTCTGCACAGACGGATTCAAAAACACCAACGGACTGAGTACCACCAAATCTCAGGAAAACAAAAGGGTGAGGGCCACAGCATTTCATGTTGTTTTTATATAAAATACAGTAGGGACCAGCTGCTGGCATAATGGTTATGTCGCTGGACTCCCACATAGTCGGCTGCAGTTCGAGTCCTGGACCCAGCAACTTAAAATTCATGCAGGCACGTGTGTATGCATGCCCAAAATCCTGAGGGGAGAATGCAGGAGAAGGGACTGTGGTGTGGCCACCCCGGCAGAGGACGAATGCTCATCTTCCGTATCTCTCTCCGGAGTGTGCACGGGCCCTATAGCAGTCTAACCGGACAATACGTATCACAGGGTAAGCAGGGTCTTGAATAACCTTTCTTTTCTTTTCTTTTTTTTTCTTTTTGGAGATGTTTTTGCTATAGGGTGGGTGCGCTCACCAGACAGACAGAGACAGAGAGATAGAAAGCGAGAAATCACCCCCCAGGGGGGATGGCCTCGCCGCAATCCCTTCTCCTCCAGTCTCCTCTCGGAATCTTGGGCATGCACGCACACACGCCTGGCATGAATTTTAAGCCACCGGGTCCGCGACGCGAACCGCGGTCGACAACTTGGGAGTCCAGTGACATAGCCATTACGCTAACTGCTGGTCCCAACCTTTACTTTCAAGGCAGGTCCTCTTCTCTGTGACAGCCCTCCCCTAGCACTGCCCTATGAAAACACCGATGGCGCTCAGCAAAGCAGAGAGAAAGCAGGGCCAGCAGGAGGAAGGTGGTGAAGGCGCCGGGCTCCACAGGATCTTCTCTGGGGTTTGAGTTCCAGGCCCAGAGGCTTGAAAAGCACACTAGACACGTGCACCTGTGTGCCCAAAACCTGGAGAGGCGACTGGAGAAGGGACTGAGGAGTGGCCATCCCCCCCCCCCCCCCCGGGTGTGTGCATGTGATTTTTCCTTCTCCCTCTCTCTGGAAAACACACATGCCCTATGGCAAAAAAAAAAAAAAAATCTAAACAGAGAGAAAGAAATTAAACCTGGGGTGGGGGGGTGGTACTGGGAGGAGCCTAGAGCTTAGCACACGGATTTTGCAGATGGCGTAATTTTGTGCAGTCTTTGTCCCTGGGCGTCTTTCTGATACTCGGATCCAAAGGGAAGCACCGTCGGATGTAGTGTGAGTAGTGCTGTTTCTAACAGGAAGTCTCCATCCCTACGTGAACACGAAGCACTATCCACCGATCTTCAGTCACTGTGACTGCACACACGTGCTCCCTGCCGCACCGACGGGCCACCCTTTCCACCTGAGGAGCATTTTCATCAACTACATTAGAGCACTTACTGCTCTGCTCTGCAGAACTCAAAACAGGCAGAGCACCTTCTCCTTCCCGTGAGCTGGAAAGGCACGCCCTTGCACGTGACCGACTTGCTGCAGAGCCGCGGCCGGGCAGTGACACCTCCGCTCGCAGTCACACGGGCTGCCAGGAGAGTGGGCACCTGTGCTTGTCTGGCCAGATGGTCTCCCCCTGGGAAGGCCGGCAGAGGTACAAGGCCCTAACTGTCCCAAGCAGTTTTCTGTCCAACTCTTTTGGAGGGAGCACAGGCCTAGAGACTCACTCATCAGGTGTCCCTGTGAGGGCAAGACTGGGTGTCTCAGGACAGCCACCTCTCTTCTGCAGCTAGATCTTCTTCCAAACCGAGGGACTCGATGTTGTGACTTTTTTCTCCCCTAAGACCTGTTCTGGTTTAATCGTATGATCTTATGAGATTCTACTCACAGAAAATTCTCTTTTTTAAAAGAATTGTTTTATTTAACTTTATTTATTTTGAATTTGACCAGAGAGGGATAGAGTGAGAGAGAGGAAAAGCAGGAAAGCAAGTTGCCAAGTCTGGGACTCGAACCATGGTCCACCACATGGGAGTCCAGCACCCTTAACCACCATGCCACCTGCTGGCCCCCCCTTTTTTTTAAGAGATATTTTTGCTATCGGGTGCATGCACTCACTAGAGAAACAGAGAAACAGAAAGTGAGAAATCACCCCCCATGGGATGGCCACACCACAAGCCCTTCTCTCCATTCTTCTCTTGGGACTTTAGGCACACGTACACATGAGCGGTGTGTTTTAAACTGCCAGGTCCGGGACCCTAACCACAGTCGACTACGTGGGAGTCACCATCTGCTGGTCTCCTCACAGAGGAGTCGGAACCTCTCTTTGGCTTAATGGAGAAATCTTATTAGACTCTAAATTTCAGATTTATCCATACGAGTTTTCCTTACAGAACCTTTGAAATGATTTTCTCAACTGTACTGAACTAGGACCCACTTTAAGAGCAACCACTATCACCTACCTACAAAGGAGCACCCACAACCCCCAACTGTGAGCTTGGCTGCAATAAGTCAATTTCATCTGGAACCATCTTGTGACTTGAATGTTTCTACTTTGAATTTCTCCTCCAAGCACCAGTAGAAAAACGGTGTGACTACACGTCCGGCAGACCACGACTACAGGCAGTTTTATTCCATGCTGTGGCCTAACCTAAAGTTGCCTAACTTCTAAGGCACACGCTTCGGAGACCTGCTGGTCTTTCAAATGCACTGTTCCTAAATGCGCTCTTTGTTTTTTTTTTTTTTTTTGGGGGGGTTTTTTTCGCTATAGGGGGCGGGGCCCCCCCAGCCAGA
>NW_006201951.1:1834634-1837726 GCF_000334495.1 Tupaia belangeri chinensis
AAAGCCCCCGGGTCCGAGACGCGAACCGCGGTCGACTACGTGGGAGTCCAGCGACATAGCCATTACGCTAACTGCTGGTTCCCCTAAATGCACTCTTTAGCTCAGCGGCCTTGCAGCTCTGCGAATAATGCTCAGTATACGCTTCTGCTATGGAGCAGAGGTTTCTAAAAGACATGTGCCCCTGCTCCTCTCACCATCTTGGCCTCGAGTGGTAAGTGTATCCACCAATGGGGACACCAGGGCACCAGAGAAGACTTTGTCTCCTCTCTTCCTGCAACCTCCCTCTCGGTGACTGCCAGGGCCACAGCTGGCAGGATAACACCAACTCTCCTTAGTTAGAACTGGAGACCAGTACACTTAAAAGTTGAAGACAGCTGTGCAAGAGGTAGCCCAGGAGCCTGAACAATGCTAAAAACGACAAAGATCCAAAAGGAAACTGACATTCATGCAGATGTTTGCAGGAGCAAAGAGAAATCATATTAAAACTGACATACTACCTCAGGAAAAAACTGTCCGTTCAATTTTGAGATTCAATTGCTGAGGAAGGAGAAAGAAAAACTATCTTGCCTCCTGCCTTTCCAAAATACCAGCATAGAAACCCTGAGAACAGGGTTGGGGGACCCTGCCTAGAGGCTGACATGTGCACAAGTTTGCAAAGGCATAACTCACATGGGAGTCCAGCACCCTTAACCACCATGCCACCTGCTGGCCCCCCCTTTTTTTTAAGAGATATTTTTGCTATCGGGTGCATGCACTCACTAGAGAAACAGAGAAACAGAAAGTGAGAAATCACCCCCCATGGGATGGCCACACCACAAGCCCTTCTCTCCATTCTTCTCTTGGGACTTTAGGCACACGTACACATGAGCGGTGTGTTTTAAACTGCCAGGTCCGGGACCCTAACCACAGTCGACTACGTGGGAGTCACCATCTGCTGGTCTCCTCACAGAGGAGTCGGAACCTCTCTTTGGCTTAATGGAGAAATCTTATTAGACTCTAAATTTCAGATTTATCCATACGAGTTTTCCTTACAGAACCTTTGAAATGATTTTTCTCAACTGTACTGAACTAGGACCCACTTTAAGAGCAACCACTATCACCTACCTACAAAGGAGCACCCACAACCCCCAACTGTGAGCTTGGCTGCAATAAGTCAATTTCATCTGGAACCATCTTGTGACTTGAATGTTTCTACTTTGAATTTCTCCTCCAAGCACCAGTAGAAAAACGGTGTGACTACACGTCCGGCAGACCACGACTACAGGCAGTTTTATTCCATGCTGTGGCCTAACCTAAAGTTGCCTAACTTCTAAGGCACACGCTTCGGAGACCTGCTGGTCTTTCAAATGCACTGTTCCTAAATGCGCTCTTTGTTTTTTTTTTTTTTTTTTTGGGGAGGTTTTTACTATAGGGCGCGTGTGTTCGCCAGACAGACAGAGAGAAAGATTTTTTGGAGAGGTTTTTTTCGCTATAGGGCGCGTGCGCTCGCCAGACAGACAGAGACATAGAGACAGAAAACGAGAAATCACCCCCCAGGGGGGATGGTCACGCCGCAATCCCTTCTCCTCCATTCTCCTCTCGGGATCTTGGGCACGCACGTACACGCGCCTGGTGTGAGATTTAAGCCACCGGGTCCGAGACGCGAACCGCGGTCGACTACGTGGGAGTCCAGCGACATAGCCATTACGCTAACTGCTGGTTCCCCTAAATGCACTCTTTAGCTCAGCGGCCTTGCGGCTCTGTGAATAATGCTCAGTATACGCTTCTGCTATGGAGCAGAGGTTTCTAAAAGACATGTGCCCCTGCTCCTCTCACCATCTTGGCCTCGAGTGGTAAGTGTATCCACCAATGGGGACACCAGGGCACCAGAGAAGACTTTGTCTCCTCTCTTCCTGCAACCTCCCTCTCGGTGACTGCCAGGGCCACAGCTGGCAGGATAACACCAACTCTCCTTAGTTAGAACTGGAGACCAGTACACTTAAAAGTTGAAGACAGCTGTGCAAGAGGTAGCCCAGGAGCCTGAACAATGCTAAAAACGACAAAGATCCAAAAGGAAACTGACATTCATGCAGATGTTTGCAGGAGCAAAGAGAAATCATATTAAAACTGACATACTACCTCAGGAAAAAACTGTCCGTTCAATTTTGAGATTCAATTGCTGAGGAAGGAGAAAGAAAAACTATCTTGCCTCCTGCCTTTCCAAAATACCAGCATAGAAACCCTGAGAACAGGGTTGGGGGACCCTGCCTAGAGGCTGCACTGTGCACAAGTTTGCAAAGGCATCACTCTAAGGACAACTATGACTACTTCTTCCTGTCGAACCTGGGGATGGGAAAGCTCTCTGGTTAACACCTGCATCATACATATTTAAAACGAAATCTCAATGAGCAGTCCACACCCAATCTACACACCATGGAAATGTGCCTTTAAATGACATGGCAAGCGCCGACTTTCAGCGCTCTGATGTGATTGAATGCCTGAGTGTCATACTGTGATGACAAAAGGACCAGCAAGTTCACACAGTCCCCTAACCTGATACAGAACACAGGCACTCACATCCTGGTCGCCTTGGCCCGGGATTACCAGTAAACAATGCTGTGCCGCGGTACAAGTCTAAGTTGATTCTCATGACCAGCGATGACAAACATTTGCAAGGCATTCTATGCAAGACAGGCTAAACTATAGGAGCAATTTCCTTCGTGTTCCCGTTTTTAAAAGTTGCAAGTTACTGAGAAGGCGCACCCTCTCAGAGGTGGCCGCCGCAGAGACCGGCGCGGCTCGCCAGGACCCAGGACATCTCCCAGGGCCCGCAACCCCTCCGAGCGGGGACAGCCCTCAGAGAGGGGGCGGCGGGGGACTGCGCTCCCCGCCCGCGGCCCGATCCTGGCCAAGGCGGTCCCAGGCTTCGGAGGACTCTGGGGGTCAGTCGCCTTCGCCCCGCCCCGGCCGCATCCCCCAAGACTCTTCGCCCGTTCGCGGCCGGGTGTCCGGGCACCTTCCCTCTCCGCTTGGCCCCAGCCCTCCGAAGCCCAGCTCCGCCGGTCGGCTGCCGCACTCCTCCGCCCGCGCTCGCCCACTCACCGGCGGGCCAA
>NW_006201951.1:1837925-1846709 GCF_000334495.1 Tupaia belangeri chinensis
GTCCAGTCCTTCACCGTCCTATCCCTTGGCCCCGCCCCTCGCCCGCGTCCGTCCTTCCGCGCCTCATCCTCTGGCTCCGCCCCCCGGCCCCGCCCCTTGCCCACCTGCCCCGGGACCGGCGTCCGGGGCCACCCCGGACGTTGCCTTGGTTACGCCAGCTCTTCTCCCCTGGTCTTTTCTCCTTTTGGGATGTGAGAAGAAACTGAATTCTTCAATCCACACCCCAAGGGAAGAATCGATCTTGAAGGCCGAGGCCGACAGGTTCACCCGCCGCGTCCTGACGCAGGCGCGCTTCTCCCACCCTTCCGTTAGACTCGAGGCTGGCGGGGGGGGGGCCCGCGCGCACGCGCCCTGGGTAGTTACTGTCGTGCGTGCTCCCCCTGCAGGGAGGGGGCGTGGCCCGCTGCGAAGCCTGCCAGTCCAGGCGCCTGGGCAGGCCTTGTCCCCCGACCCCCGTAACCGCGCATCCCCTGCCCCGGTTCCCCCCAGGCCGCCGGCTGCCTCATCCTTGCCTCCTCTCACGTGGCCTACACCGAGGCCACGGTCGCCGTCTGCCCAGGTGTCCCCGGCCGCGTGGGATGTGCTGGTGCTGATGAGCGTCAGGCCTCCGACCTGCCGCGGTGGCCGGAGACCAGGCCCGGCTGCTGGCCGCAGCCTACAGCCTCTCCCATCGCCCCGCTGGTCCCCAGCTCCAGCCGGCCCTCCTTGGGGGGCCTCAGGGAGGACGTGGGTGCGTATTTCGTATCCTTATTTTCCCGGAAAGAAAGCGAACTGGCAAGTGAGGAAGTGACCAGCCGCCGTCTCCCTCACCTGCACACCTCCTGGCAAGGGCATCCTGGGGTTGCAGCTCCTGGGGCAGCAGCAGGGAGTGTGCGAGGGAGCGGCCACGCAGGCATAGCCCCAGGTGCCCGTCTGACGTGGCACCGGAGGCCACTCTGCTGAGCTAACATTTGCCTTTCAGGAGTCAGATTCCCCGGCTAGGGAGCACGAGGCAGGCCCGGCCCTCTGGGTCGGGTGCAGCTCCACTTGGAGGCTTCTCCCTGCACTGGCGAGGTGGCCTTGCAGAGAGCTGTCGCTGTTAACCCTCGGCAGACGGGGGCTGCTGCCTCTCATGCTCAGGGCTGTTCGTTCCTCTGCTCTTGATCGAGTCCAAAGAGCCCAGGAGCTCAGAGCCCAGGGCTGGCAGATCTGGGGTCCTGAGGAGTCTGTGCTCTTTCCTGGGGGGCTCTGGCCTGGAGTGACCACAGTTACAGAAATCAACCCTGCTCTGGGCATAGAGTGCAAGGCCTTGGACTGTGGGCAGAGGTGTGGGAGAAGGAGCTTGTGCTGATGCCTGCGTGGACTCAAGGAAAGATGTGACAGCAAAGTCACCCAGAGGGCCCTGAGCTGCCCCGTCCCATCCTTCCCCTCCCCTCCCTCCGCTCTCCCTGAGTGACTCTTAAGTAGCCATGCGGGCACAGCACCAGGCAGCGGGGAGGCCAAGCCCATCTGACATGGCACCAAGGCCACTCTGCTAAGCTAACCTCTACTCAGCCTGCTGTGGAGTGGGTATTCCCGTGTTAGAGTAAATCCATCAGGCCTTGGCCCCAGAGCCCCGGCCCGACGCAGCCAGGTCATTTTCTTTATTTTTGGAGAGGTTTTTGCTATAGGGCACATGCGCTCACCAGAAAGAGACAGAGAGACAGAGAGCAAGAAATCACCCCCGAGGGGGGATGGCCACACCGCAATCCCTTCTTTTCCTTTCTCCTCTTGGGATCTTGGGCACGCACGCACACGCACCTGCTGCGAGTTTAAACCACCGTGTCTGGGACTCGAACCGCGGTCGACTGCATGGGAGTCCAGCGCTGGCCCACTCAATTCCTTAAGCTCTCTGAGCCTCAGGTGCTCGTCCCTAAGATGGAACTAATGGCAGCAACCTGGTGTTAAAGCAGGACAAGAACCGGGACGGTCCAGTTGGGGCTGCACGGTGCTGGTGATGTGCTGGGGAAGGAGGGTGGGCCAGACCGGCCAGGGCTGGGGTGTGCGGCGACTGGGTGCAGAGCACACAGGGCCTGGCCTGGGGCTGCCCGCCCATGGCAGGCATTGCCATTCGTCCTTAGGGTTCTCTCCCTTCGCCCACAATGTCCACCGGCTTCTCCTTTCCCCAGTCCCTTCCCCAGCTCAGCACAAATGTCACCTCCTCTCTGAAGCCCCCTGGGTGGGTCAGAGCAGCTGGCATGAAGCTCTGTGGTTGCTGCCACACACACTGTGCCGGGACACGGCTCAGTGTACACGGAGGCTAAGCGGGAAACATGCGTCCTTCCTGCTACGGCAGCACGGTCACGTGGCCTCCCAGTGCCCTAGCCCAGGCGGGCCACTGGGCACCGACCTGTTGCTGGTCCGCAGTGAGACGGGCTTGCAGTGGAAAGTCCCCTCAGAGCTGGCTCTGGACCTGTCAGTACACCCAGGTCTGGCATGCGGCTGGGCCAGATGCAGACCTCTGGGGCGACCTTCTATCCCATGTCAGAAGGCTAAGATGTGGGGATATCTTGGACTAAATAAAATAACGGTGCTGTTAAAGTCTGTGCTCACTTTGTATTTCTAATGTATTCATAGCTACTGGAAACGTCCCTTTAATTGCCAGAGGGTGCCTGTACTCACCAGAGAGAAGAGGGAGAGGGGGAAAGCCCTCCCAGTGGGGCATGGCCAGGACACAGTCCCTTTTCTGTTTCTCCATCCTGTCAGGCTTTGGGGCACGCTTGGGCACACGCCTGGTGCCTTCTTCAACCCACGTGGTCAGCCATGTGGGATCTGGCTTCCTTGACACCGGACTGTAGGGCTGGCTTAGTGCCAGCCTGGATGGTGAGCACTGTGGGAGGGGTCAGGGCTCCACCACCAGGCGACCCCCGGGGAAGCTGGCTCCTGGACCCCTCACAGCTGTCCCCAAGGAGCCCTGAGGGCAAAGCCCTTCGCCAGGAGCGCTGCCGCACGTGCCCACGTGCAGAGGGCGAGGTAAATGTGGCTGGTCTTTAGGGAGGGGTGTAGGTCAGGCCTGCCTCTCAGCTGTCCTGTGCTCAGCCCCTGTGTGACCCTTCCTCCTGGACTGGACGCTGGGAGGGAGGGGGAGGGAAGGGGGCCTTCCAGGCTGGGTCTGGAAGAGGAGGAGAAGCCGTGATGACAGCGCTGTGTGCCCCAGACACAAAGCCTGTGAGGGCCATGGAGGCAAAAACAGCTCACAGGGAGACCTTCCCGGGCAAGAGGCACCAGGGCTGAGGGGAGGTGGAGAGCAAGCACGGGTCAGTTCCTTTGGGAGGAGGCAGGCGTGGAGGTGGAGGTGGCTGTGCCTCAGACCTGGCTCTGGACCCTGTCAGTGCACCCAGGTCCAGCATGTCGCTGGACCAGATGCAAGGGATGGGAGGTGCCTCTGTGAGGGATGACATTCCTAGGGCTGAAGGGGGCCCCAGAAAATGTGCCCACAGCGGCAGGTGGGGAGCAGGCCGCACAGCCCTCTCTTCCCCAGCAGTGGACACCCTCCCTTGGGTGCCCCCCTGGCTGGCAGAGCACAGAGAAGGTGGTTCGAGCAATGGCTGACTCAGGGCAGGGCACTCCCAGGCCAGAGACCTTCAGATGCATGCCTGGGGTCAGACACCAGGCCACTGTGTCCTCACCTGCGAGAGGTGGCACTCCCAGGCCTCCGCAGCATGCTTCCTGGGCTGGTCCTCACAGGGGACCCACACCAGGCCGCCCTCGACCAGGCCAGGCTGGGGGAGTCAGCTGCAGCAGCCCTGCCAGGCCGGCTTCCCACTCTCATCTCCAGCGCCCGGCCCTGTGGGTGCGGTAGGTCTAAGCACTAAGTCCGTGGGGGCACTGAGTGAGCCACTGGGACGGAGCAGGAAGTGAGAGGGTGCTGGTGCCCCGCCAGCCCCAAACAGCCTTGTACCTCCTTCACTGTGGTGGGGCCCCTTCTCCCCAAAAGTGCACATGGTGTCCGCTGAGTCCTACCCAGTGCTGGGTGCTGTGGCCGGGCTGTGGCCGTGGCGCAGGCGGGCCAGCTGTGGTCTCAGGCGCGTGGACACTACACAGCTGCAGGTGTGCCCAGGGCAGGGAGGGGCGTTTCCGGCAGAGGTGAGCGGGCATCAGGAGGCCTCTGTGTAGTGAGGGGCTGGCGGGCCTGGGCAGAGCAAGGCTTCGTCAGCCCTGTTACGCATGACATGTGGAAGCAACAGGGCACCCAGGGGCTTCCACTGAGGGTGACGTGGTCAGCTGGGTCTCACGAAGGCTCTCTGGCTTGGCGCTAGGGGAGAGGAGGTGGCAGCCTGGGCAACCCCGAGGGCAGACCCCTGCTTCCCAGCTGCAGCCGTGTCCACAGCCCTGGCACAGTACGGGGCTCACTCACCCTCTGGGGGACAAATACCACAGCAAGATGAGAGTCTCGGGCCTCGGATGGTGGTTCAAGTCACAGCCACGCACTCAGTGGCCTGGGACCAGGGCGCCTGGAAGAGCTCTAGGACTCGAAGGTGGCCGTGTACTGGCTGGCTGTGCGTGAGCCTCTGACAAAGTGGAGAGCCATGTCTTCCTCCCCTGAGCATCAGTTCTCCACCTGGGAAGTGACCAGACTGGACAATGGGGGCACTACGCACCTGCCTTCTTCCTGGGGGAGGGCACCCACCTGCAGTTAGGGGATGGGGACCCTGGTGTCACAGACCCTGCCTCATGGGTGACCTCGGGCTCCTAATTACCTAAGCTCTCAGAGCCTCAGCTTCCTCATCTGTAAAACAATGACAGATGACAACACTGTCGCAGGGAGTGGCCGTGAGTGTGAGGTGGAGCCCACGCGCACACAGCCTCTCCTGGCCCACAGAATTCCCGTCCAGAGGACCCCTGCCGGCCAAAGGCGCACTGGCAGGGTGCTACCAGCAGGGGGAGGCAGAGTGCCATCTCCCAGCGGGGTGGGTCTCTGCCTCAGGGACCCCCTGAGCCCAGTAAGGATCTGGCTCCCCTGTCACTCTTAGACTGGCAGCACTCCCCGGGCACGGCGGGGTGTGAAGACAGCAGGCACTCCTCATGTGAAAGGCAGGGAGCACTCACTTTTGAGCTCTGCGCAGTGGCAGCCTCCGCAGGGCGCCGCACATTTTTCTTTTTAAATTGCTAGAGAGTGTACGCACTTTCTAGAGAGACAGAGAGGGCACATGCACACACTCTTCCCCCTTCCTGCCCCAGGGAGTATGCGATCCATCTTCCATCCCCCGGGAACCTTGGGCACACATGAACATGTGCTCAATGTGTCCCCAGGCTGCCGGGTCCGAGACTTGAACCGCAGTCGGCCAGGTGGGATCCAGCTGCCTCAAGCATCACTCCACCGGCTGGCCCCAGCATTGCATTTTAATCTGAAGGGTCCATACTGGGCTCCCTCCACCCCACACGTACTGCTAGAGACCGGCCAGCAGCTCGGGTGGTGTGTCCAAGGGGAAGGGCCCTCCGGGTCCGCGTCCTTTTCCCTCTCTTAGTCCAGACAGGGAAACAGGGTTAGTGGAGAAAAGTAACTGAAGGTGACGCACTTTCCCAAGGCTTCTTTTGTCTGTTTAAGAAAAGAAAAATGCCAGCACGAGTGGCAAAAGCTATGGCACCGTGTTTACCCTGACCAGGAAGCTCTTCCCAGTCCGTATCGTGCCTCAACAGGGAACTTGGCTCGCAGGCCGCGTGGGGGCACGTCCTGTGTGTGGGCTCCAGGAACAGGCCACAAGGTCGAGGTCACGTGGAGGTCGAGGTCACGGGGAGGGTGCTGCAATGCGCTGTGGTGGCACCTATGCCGGCACCATCCTGTGGTGCACGAGCAGCTTCAGCAGTGCAGACGGGCTCTCACACCGCGGTGTGAGGACAGTAAGAGAGTCCAGAGGGGCTGCTGCCAACCTTCCATGGGCCTGGAGCACAGAAGATGTGTTGTAAACGAATCAGAGGTGACGGCGCGTCCTCACCACGTGCCGGGCTCTGTGCCTGCGGCTTCCTGTTGGCGTCGGGCAGACCCACTTGGCAGGCCCAGGGGGCCGACTCCCCTCCCAGGGCTTCTACCCTACCCACGAGGACACCGGCGAGCAGAGGCCCCTCATTCAACAGCTGCCCAAGGAAAGGGGGAACCTAAAGCATCACAAGTCAGGAGCCAGGCCAGGTGGGCTGCCGCCGCCGTTCCAGTGTGGTCACTGGCCTTGCCGTCCTCTGCGAGGGGAGAGCTCCATCTCGCTGCAGCTTTCCAGGCTCCTTCCCTCTGCCTTCCCGCCCACCAGTCCACCATTCCCCACAGCCAAGCCAAGGATGCCCTCTCTGCCCCTCGTGCCACCTTTCTAATGTGGCTGTGGAAGTACCTAAAGCTGCGGAGGTGGGCTGGCCCGGGCCCGGTGGCGGGGAGCCAGATCTCACATGGCAGCTGACTTGGACACTGGGCCGGTGGGAGGAGAAATGGAGGAGGGGTGGGGTGCCTTGTCCCTGTCCTCGCTGTCTCCAGTGAGCATGTGCACTGTGGCTATTAAACCAACCACTGCTGGGCCAGCTGGTGTGGAGGGGAAGGTGGCTGGGTCCCCCGTGGCTGACTGTGCGGCTGAGTCCCAGACCTAACGGCTCGAGAATCATGCTGGGAGCATGTGTGTGCCCCAAATCCTAGGCGGAGAAGAGAGGAGAAGGGACCGTGGCATGGCCATCCCCCAGGGAGTGATTTCTCTGTCTCTCTCTGTCTTTCTCTGTCTCTCTCACAAGCACACATGCCCTTTAGTAAATTAAGAAACAACAGCAAAAAAGTCTAACAAACAAACAAGCAAACCACCACACGAGTGACGTTTTCTGTCTCTGGGGCGAAGCTGCTCTAAACCCTGAAGCACTGCAGAGAGTTACTTCTTGGAAGGACAGGACCCTCCCCGGGCCCTGGCCACACAGCAGTCAGGGAGAAGGAGGCCTCAGGAGGGAGGGGAAGGTGACTCGTGTTGGCTTTATGTCAGATCCCGTGGGGCCCAGAGGGGAACAGGCCCGGTGCTGGGGCACCAGGGGCAGATGCCTGACTGGGCTGGTGCGGCGAGGGCTGTAGTTCTGGGACGTGATGCTCCAGGGTGTGGCCTGGGACCCCGGGACCCTGCTGGGCTGCCAAGGGTTGCCGTGGACTGCCGTGGGCTGAGCAGCCGGAGCAGCATGCACCCACCCTCCACGTCTAGGGAGGGGGAAGCCAGAGAGCGAGGCGTGGCCGTGGCTCCTCCTGGGGATGCTGTGGCTTATGGGGGCCGCCTGCCCGGCCTGGGCCCTGGTCTCTCCCTCTGAGGCCACCAGGCAGGGATGGATTAGGGCCCAGCCTCGTGACCTCACTCCGCCTTGCCGACCCCGCAAAGGCCTTAGAGTGGTGAGGACTGCAGCATAAGAGCTGGGGACCGATTCAGCCAGGGTGTTTGGAGCCCCGAGGGCAGGGCTGTCCTCCTGGAAGTCTATGCGTGGCAGCTCATGGGTCCTTGTGACATGGCACCTGGCAGAGCAGACCTCTCAGGCAGCGCGCTGCAGTCAGGTTGGGGCAAGCAAGGACCCCGTCGGGGGCCCGGGGGGCTCTCAGCCAAAGCTCAGACCTCCTCAAGTCACCGAGGCAGGGGCTGAAGGTGGGCGCCCAGACGGTGAGGCGTGCCTTGCTTCTGGGTGTGGCGTGGTGCACGGGCCAGGTGTGTGGACCAGGTGCACGCCCGTGTGCACCTGCCTACTGTTTCCCCTGGGTTTCCAGCAGGCCCAGTTTTGCAGACGTGAAGGTCCAGTTTCCACTCAGGCTTGCTCCTGGCTGCTGGGCTCCGATGACTGCGGGGAGCAGAGACGTTCTCGAGACCAGCAGATTCTGGCGTCGGAGGGAGGGATGCCGTGGGAGAGTGCTCGCTGCTGGAGTCGGCCTTTCTTTGTAAAGTCCCTGAACACGGCAACCACGGTCGGCATTTAGGGCCATCAGGGCGATGTGCAGTCCTCTCGACAGTCTCCTTCCAAACACTTCCATCTCTCCAAAGTAACACGGAGCTGTGAAGCAGCCCCCTCCTCCCCCGGCCCTGGAACCCCAGCCCCACCTTGCTCATCATGTCACCAAGGACTTTCACATCACTGGGGTCAAGCAACGTGCACCCTCTGCCTGGCTCTGCCCCTGGGCACGCATCGGGCTCACGTGTTCTGGCGTGTCACTCGCACCTCTTCCCTGTTCCCACTGGTGTGTCAGCTGGAGTGCTCCAGAAAGGCAGAGAAAGCAGGAGGCACCTATGAGGAGGGTGGCTCCCTGGGCTCGGGGGGCTGGCAAGTCCCAAGTCTCACCACGAGCACGGGGGTGGCCTGCTGGCACACGCACGGGAGCCGTCGTTCCGGGCCGCATCCAGAGGCGGGACAGACCCGTTCCAGCTGGGGCAGGTGGCAGACTCCCCTCTTCCTCAGACATCTTGCTCTGCTCAGGCCTGTTCCTGGCGTTGAGGCCCAGGCTCCTCGGGTTGACCTTCACCCAGAACACATGGATTCAATGCCCCCGCCATCAGGAACACCCAGGGACACTCCAGGTACAGGTAAATACCGGCCGACACCTGAAACTCGGCGTAGGCACAGAGGCACCAGTCCGCTCACACCGCAGTCTGTATGTCGGGCAGGGCCTGGGTTTCATGTGTTTGGGGAACACGTGAAATTTGGGCAGAATGCAGGCTGAGCGTTGCCCTTTTTGGGGACAAAGCTGGGCTAATTACCAAGTGGCCCCTCCATGCTGGCATCTCGTCCGCTTGTGTCCTGTGCCCAGTCCCACCCCACGTTAGGGATGTGGCAGCC
>NW_006201951.1:1847320-1850320 GCF_000334495.1 Tupaia belangeri chinensis
GTGCCGGCCACAGACTCGGGCATCAGCCAGCACTCAGCCTTAGACAGCCAGGCCCTTTGCGGTTGAAAAGGGCCCCTCATACCCACCTGGCCACTCTGGCTGGTGACCACTGGCCAGCCTGAGGTCAGGAGTCGGGGAGGAAGGGCCACACCACACGGGGCTGTGGCTCTGCTCGGGGCCTGATTCCTGGACCTGTAAGCCCCGTGACCATGCTGCCATGTGTCATTTGGCCAGTGTGCCTTTAGTTCATGGAAACTTCTAGACTCATGACACTAAGCCCTCATGTTGTTGCCATGCTCAGATACTCTGGGTCTCCCTGTGCCCTCCTGCCAGAGGCTGTAGCCCACCAAGGGAGAAGTCTGGTTGCTGCCTCGAGGCCTCGCCCCTCTGTGGCAGAGGGACAGGAGAGCCTGGGGTTAGAGGGCAGATTTCCTGCCTGAGTCTGGAGAGCCACATCGCCCTGCAGGGTCCCCCTTAGACAAGGCTACACCCCTCACTATCCCCACTTCCCTGCCTGGCCCAGCTGCGCAGGCCACAGACACCTGGGAAACGGCTGACGGTCCTGCCAGTCAGGACCACGCGGCCCTCCACGCTCCCGGCTCCCTCGGAGCAGAACGGCACCCCCACCCCACGGAAGGGGGCCAGACAGCACCGCCGACTAGCAAGCTGAATGACCGCCGTCATTTTTATTGCAAATCAGTTAACAAAAAAGAGATGAAAAAAATACATCACTCTCATCACCTACAGTTCTCCATGTAGATAACTCTTTAAAAGTCCTTTTCTGTAAACTACACTCTATTACATAAGACACACCAAGGAGACGTCTCCGGAGTGTCTGTTTCTGCCCACAAGGGCTGGCACAGTGCCAACCCGGTCAAGCCAGGAGAAGCTGCTCGGAGGTGGTGCTTGCCCTGAGCAAGCCCCCAGCCCCCGTGATGGGCAGCAGCAGGGCCTTCCGTCACAAGGCCTGGGTGCACCAAGGAGGCACGTCCTGCCCTCCCTCCTCAGCGTGACACGGCACACTTATGCACTTGGATTTTTTAAACAAAATCTTCTTTCAAAATGTATTTACAGACGTTAACTGTGCCACAGGCTCATACTCGACACTGCTCTCCTCTGGGCCAGAGCCCCCCTGAACCAGGAGGGGCGCCCGAGAGCAGGTTCCTCACCCTCCGGTGGGCTGCCCCAGCTGCACCCTGAGCCGGGCAGCACCCAAGCTGATGGGCTGCTGGAGCGGTCGGGGCACAGCCCAGGCTTCCCGGAACTCAGTACCGGTGGCTCTGCTGAGGCTCCCGTAAGAGCAAGCGCTGGGAGCAGTGGGCTTGAACCAGCGCCTAGGTCCCGACCGCCGATCTTCCTTCACAGGGGATGCTGTGGCCGCCAGCAGGGACAGCAGGCAGGGCCTTCCCCAGAACAGGGTGGAGGTCAGCCACATGGCGTCCAAGGCAGCACCACGCGTCCACACATCGGACGCCTCACTGTGCAACGCTGAATGTCCAAATAAGGTCGGGGTGGTTCTGGGAGGAACGAGGACTCCGAAGGCCGATGGACACACACGAATACTGAGCCCAAAATGAAGATTCGTGATTGGGACCACCAGGCACGCTCCCACAGGACTCAAGAACAGCTTGACGGCACGTTTGGTGCCACCTGGACACCCACACACGTGGCCGCACCATTTCACACATGGTTCCTCCGAGAGAAACGAATTATCCTGGTGCCAAAGGTGTAAGCCCTCACCTTTCTGTCCCCCCGCTGCAGCTTGTCAGAAAACGCAGGTGGTGCTGGGAGGGGACGGGAGCAGGTACGGAGGCAGCTGGGGCCTCTGGGCAGGCAGCTTTTTGGGTAATACTAGTTTCTAAACCTCCCTTCTCCAACATTGTCTCTCTTTTGGATTTTGGAATAAATCAATAAATAAGTGGCATTTATAAATCATGAATCTTTGTTTATATTTTACAAACACATGAGAATCTTTATCCTATGTAAGAAAATCACGACTCGGGACATTTATTTTCTTGGACAGATAAAAAGCGTCTACTTGGTGTCATACAAAACAGTACATATAAATAAAAAGGCAGTGTTTCTGTGTAAAATAAAAGTACATAAATAAATACTAAAAAAAAAAACAAAACCAAAAATCCCCCCAAACATTGAAAATTCTTGTCCTCTTATCTGGTATAAAAACGTTTTTAAAAAAGGCTGCTCGGGCCAGCCGGGTCCTCTGTGGGTGCACGCCAACGCAGCGGGCTTGGGAAAGCAAGCCTGGCTGCCCAGGCGCCTGTTTACTTGAAGGCCTCTGGAATGTGGGCGATCTGGGACTGCATGCTGGTGGGCGGGCTGGAGATGCCCTCAGACCAGTCGGAGATGTTGGAGTGCGGAGAAGAGCTGGACCACTGGTCGGGGGACTCGGGGGAAGGGGTGAGAAAGGGGTGCTCAGGCACCTGCAGCTGGTGGCCGGGGGTGTTGTCCACGGGCGAGGAGGAGTAGCTGTGCTGGGAGGGCGGTGTCAGGAACTGGGCTGTGGCCATGGGTGGGCCCAGCGAGGACGGCAGTGCTGCAGGGAGGGCCTGGCTCTCCTGGGGCAGGATGGTGTGCACGGTCAGGCTGCTGGGGCCCAGCGGCTGCACGTCCGCCTGGCCCGGCTCCCCAGCCAGGAAGCTCCGACCCTGGTGGCTGCTGTAGGCGGAGCCCACACCGCTGAGGTGCGGCTGCGGGGGCGGCTGCAGGCCCTGCTGCATCTGTAAGCTCTGCTGCGCCACCTGCTGGACCTGGGGTGTCGGCGCCAGGCGAGGCTGGGAGGCCAGCCGTGTGCTGGGCAGGCCCTGGTAGCTCATCATCTGGGACAGGGTGCCGGCAGGGAGGCCGCTGTGCAGGGGCCCCACCACGCCGTGCTGGAGGGCAGCCTGTGTGCTCAGGGCACCAGGTGCCACGCTCCCGCGCAGAGCACCACACTGGCTCGGCACCCTGCCGTTCTGTAGCCGGGAGCGCCACTCGCCATGG
>NW_006201951.1:1853209-1859275 GCF_000334495.1 Tupaia belangeri chinensis
CATCTCCGGCTTGGCAGCCACGTTCAGGTGGCCCAGGCCCAAGTGGGTGGCGGGCATGCCGGGCAGGTGGCCGGAGGCCACCGACGGAGGCTGCAGTGGGTGTCGGGCATGCCGGGCAGGTGGCCGAGCGCCACAGACGGAGACTGCTGGAACGGGGAGGGCAGCAGTGGTGGCGAGGCCACGTCTGACAGGTAGCCGTGGGGCGACTCGAGAGAGGCCACGGGCGAGAGAGTGCTCGAACCGTCCAGCAGGTAGCCCTTGCCGTCCTGTGACTTCTTCCTCCGTGCTTTGAGGTCCTTGGCTTCCTTGCCGCCGCAGGCCAGGCCCTTGGTGCTGGGCTTGCGGGCCTTCTTGCCTTGCGCGGTTGGCTTGGGGTTGGCCAGGTAGCCGCTGGGCGAGCAGAGCGGGGGTGACAGGGTGGGCGCGCCGCGCAGCTGGGGGCTGTGCACCACGTTGTACTCGTCCAGTAGCCGCACGATGTCGTGGTGCATGCGCTCCTGGGCAATGTCACGTGGCAGGCGGTCCATGTGGTCCGTGATGTCGCGGTTGGCGAAGTGGTCCAGCAGCAGCTTGGCGGTCTCGTAACTGCCCTCCCGGGCGGCCAGGAACAAGGGCGTTTCCTCCTGCGGACATGGGCACAGTGCAGACGAGGGCCAGGCTCTACCCCCGCACCGTGTGTGGGCCCAACTGGCTCCACCCTTGCACCCCCACCTGCCGGCCTGGCGTGGACTCTTTTTAAAGCCTGAAACATGTTCTGAACCCTTCCCGAGGTGGCCTGCGGGACAGAGTTCTGAACCAGCGGACTTTGCCTCTGTGGGGAGCACAGACCTCGCCGAAACCCCACCAACGGCAGGCCTCTCCCTCCACCTCGAAAGGCACAATGCCCACTTCGGGGCCTGGGGACCCACGCACCAGAGTCCCGCGCAGCCCAGCCTGGCTCACCTTGTTGTTCTGCATGTCCTTGTTGGCCCCGTTCTTGAGCAGCACCATGGCAGCGTCCACGTTGTTCACCGCAGCAGCCCAGTGCAGGGCCGACTTGCCTGCGCGGGGAGCAGAGGGTGGGTGTGGGCACGGCCAGGCGGCAGCTGTGCCCTGGCCCCAGCAGCTGGGCTGCAGCTGGGCTTACCCAGGTCATCCACGGCGTTCACGTCGGCGTGCGCGTTGATGAGGTCCTCCAGCATGCCCTCGACGGCCAGGCGGGCGGCCAGAATCAGCGGCGTCGTGCCATCGTGCATGCGGGCATCCAGGTCTGTGGCTCGGTTCCGGATCAGGATCTGGGTGGCAGACGAGAGCCCGATGCCCCCACCTGGACCCGGTGCCGGCACCAGGGTCCCCACATCCCTCCCTGAGGCGGCCGAGGCTCCTTCTGAAATCTTCACAGCCTGCGTGAGCTGGAGTGCTTGCCACAGGCCGGAGGGGCCGGGGCTACTGTGGCCACGGAACCCCACCAAGGTCCTGGCTCCCAGGATCAGCTTTACCACCTCCTCCACCAGGGCCCTGCCAGCCCCAAGGACACAGCCCTCAGGTGCATGGCACACCTGCTGCGGCAGCTCACTCAGACCTGCACCGTGTCCACCCAGGCCCTGGGGGAAGCGCGGGAGGGGCCACCGCGAGCTGACAGGTAAAACGCAGGCCAGGCGCCGGCAGCCGGCCTGCCTCCTGCGAGACCGGGCAGTCCCCACACACAGAATGGGCCACCCACGAAGGCACTGCCGGCCACGTACAGGCTCGTTTGGCTAGTCACTTTTTTAAAAAATAATTATTTAATTTATTATCATTATTTGTTTGATTTGACCAGAGAGAGAGAGGAAAAGAAGAAAAAAGAAAGCAAGCCTCCAGGTCCAGGACTTGGCCCATGTCGGCCATGTGGGAGTCTAACACCCTAACACCGAGCCACCTGCCGACCCCACTGCAGAACGACTGCATCTCCAGAGTTACATTGCACCTCAGAAAGGTCTGTGCAAATCCGCTGGTCGGTGCCCCTCAGCCTGCTCCAAGCCTGCCCAGAGCCGGAGGACAGGGATGGTCCCTGGAAACCTAAGCATCTTAATCCCTAAATCCATGCTGGCCACGGGCTCCCTGGCAAGGCCAAAGTCCCGGATCCGCAGGCAGATTGCTGCCTCTAAGCCCTCCTCTCACAGTGCTGCGGGCCATGCCTGTGGGCGAGGCCAAAGGGGAGGGCCGGGGCAGAAGGGGCTGCTGGGACTGGGACTCCACGGCCCAGAGCCCATGGCCCGCAGTCACAGCCTCTCCAGGGCGGGCTGGGGAGGCACTGCCTCTTCCTGCAGGCCCCGCAGGCCTCCGGTTGGACCAGCTGCCCCAGCTGCCCCGAGAGAACAGTGAAGCATGTGCCTCCCTGAGGGCGGAGGTCTGGGGCTGGTGTCAGCTAGGTCCCCCTGAGCTAAGCTTGGGCTCAGAGCTACCCAGGGCCAGGTGAGCTGTCGCTGCCCTAGACCAGGCCAGTGGCCCCGAAAGCGCGGCGGGCAGGGGCTCTTGCAGGTGCGAGGGCAGCGGCACTACCTGGAAGACGCCCTGCGCGTCGGCAGACACGGCCGCGTGCAGCGGTGTGCGCCCCATGTTGTCCTGTATGTTGGCGTCGGCGCTGGCCTCCAGCAGGCGCTTGGCGGCATCAGAGCGCGAGTAGCGGGCGGCCAGGTGCAGGGCGGTCTCGCCGGTGCGGTCCGTCTGGTTGTGCAGGCTGGCGCCCTGGTAGATGAAGTCCGAGATCACGGCCGGCGCGTCCTCCTCCTCCTCGCTGTGGCCCGTCTCCAGACCCCCTCCGCTGCACGAGGCGATCATCAATGGGGTGAAGCCATCTGGGGTGAGGCAGACACGGGCGCTCAGCCTGGGGGCTGTGCCTCCGCCCACTCAGGGCAGTGCAGACCAACGGGCTTCTGCGTGGGCCAGCTGCCGGGGACCGGGGGCCCTAGGCACACGGCCACGCCACAAAGGCAGTCTGCCCTCGTCCTCACAGAGCCCCCCGAGAAAGCACAGGAAGCGTGTCGCCAGAAAGCCCACAGCCCCCCAAGAGCGGCTCGAAATGTACGCCACTGACAGGCACTCGAAAGGCAGTGACGGAGGGGCTTCCCGCCCTCCTCGGACTTGGCCACTATTCCAGAACACGCCGCCGGGGGCTCGGGCGTGGGGACCCCACCACAGCCTGCGCCGGCCCGCCCAGCCTTACCAGGCCCGCGGACGTTGACATCCACACAGTCAGTGTCGACCTCGCCCTGCGGGGGCGTGGGGGCCATGGCCGGAGCTCGTAGGTCTGCGGCGTCCAGGTGCTGCTGGGTCCACTGCCGGGGGTCGGTCTGGTCGTCCAGGTCGGGGAGGACCACCGGCTCCTCAAACTGGGCAGGGAGAGGGGGCAGAGTCAGGCCGGGCCCAGCGGGGGAGGAAGCCCTGGCCTACAGGACTCACCCGGAACTTCTTGGGCTCCAGATCCTCGTCTCCCCACTCGTTCTGGGGGTCGTCCATGAGCGCACCATCCGAGGCGTTCTTCAGGGGCCTGGGTATGGGGTCGGGGAGCAGCATTAAGTGGGGCCCCTGCGGTCCCCTAGGCCACGGCCCAGGCTCAGGGTGGGAGGGGCCCAGGGGTTGGAGACCCCTAGTGGGGGTTGTCTGGCCAGGTCCCGCCTCCCTCACCGTCCTCCAGAAGGGGCGACGTCCACTCACTTGAGGCCCACAGAGTCCTCGCCCAGGGGCTCCCGCCGCTTCTTCCTGCTGGCCTCCGACACCTTGAAGCCCTCGGGGAACCAGAGCTGGCCGTGCTGCCTCCGCCGCTTGCGGGACAGCAGCACCCCGCAGCCCACGAAGAGCAGCAGCACGAGCGCGGCCATGGCCACATACACGAAGTGCAGCTGCGAGGGCGGCAGCTCCACCGTCTCACCTGCGGGCACAGGGGCCGCGGGCCGGCGTCCGGACATCAGGCCAGCAGCCACGCGGCGGGCAGGGCGGCAGCCGGGGCTGGCAGACTGGCTGCGGGGCCAGGCGCCTCCTCACCCGCTCTCCTCCATCCCGCCCCCCAAAATAAGGTCATTTTCTACGCGATTAATCAGAATTGCAAACTATCGCTAAATTCTCTCCTGCACCAGCCGACTGTCTGGAGACGGCTTTTACTTTTTCTCCTCCGAGGGAGGATTAACCGACTTCAAATCACCGCGCTCACGTCGGGCTGTTAAGACACAGGATTTACTGGGATTTTCGAGATACCAACTTCAACACTTCACATGACACCGATCAATTCTCCTCTCTCCCTTTTCTTCTTTAAAAAAATACCTTAATGATTCTGAAATAACGCCTGACAAAGGGAAACGGGGGGGACTGGGAGAGGAGAACGGTGCCCCTCTCTGGTGGGTGCGCTTGGCCCTCTGGGCTACTTTGCCGACTGCCGCAGACACAGCAGAGAGGGTGTGCTGGCCAGAAAATCCCAGAGAGGCGCTTCCTGGACCCTGGTCAGCCGACACCCCCGCTGAGGCAACGAGGAACAAGGGAGTCGACCCGAGCACAGCCCCTGCAGCCCGTACTCACTCTGCACAGCCTCGATCTTGTAGGGGAGGTTGAGGCTGCCCAGCGAGGCAAGCGCTCCCAGGAAGGCGGCCACGTCCGTGGTGCTCTGGAAACACTGCGAGGAGGACTGGACGCACTGCCGGTTGTCGATCTCCAGGTACACGATGGACCTGGGGAGACGCCTTGCTGGGGTGGAGTCCAAAGCCAGAGCCCCCGTCCTGGCCGCCCTACGTGCTGCCCCTGGCACCTGCTGACGGGCCGCAGCAGCCTGGGATGGCGGGCAGTCCCGTGGGGCTGTCCAGCAGAACAGTGCCCACCAGCTTAGTCCCTCCTCCAGCCCTGCCCACTACCCTCTACAGCTGCCTCAGGTGCTACCACTGTCCTTTCCGTCCTCTCGGGGGTGACAGAGGGCGCCCCCACAGGAATGCAGTGATAGGGAGACAGGGTGGGCAGCCCCTGAGCCAGCACAGTGGGGCAGAGCGGTGACAGCTGATGGCGGCAGGGCGAGGGCCGCACACCAGCCAGGACTCCCGCTCCTGGGGCTGGCCCCTCTTAGGCAAACCTGGCCTCTGGGAAGGGGCAGTGGGAGTCTAAGGGGACCCCAAGCAGGACCAGGATTGGCCGCCCAGACGATGCCGTGCTGCCCACACCAGCCGCCTCCCTCAGAGGTCTGCCCAGGACTGCGGTCGCGGTGCGGTGGTGACGGGGCTACGTCCTGGGCCAGGCTGGCCTTGGCCTCCTGTGAGCCCCTGAAGGGCTGGGTTCAGGCAGCTGAGCTCAGCCTATGCACAGCAGGTCTTCTGGGCAAAGATGGGACCTGCCCCAGGCGGAATGCCGCGTTCGCTCTGTAGGCCCCAGAGTCCCAGGGCCTCTTGGAACCTCAGTAGGAAGGACGATGCCAGTGTGAGGGCTGCCCTGAGGGTCAGAGGAGAATGGGAGGAGCTGGGGAATGGCTGCGGAAGGCCCCTCACCCGCGGATGTCCATGGGGTCTAGCTCGCGGCGCTGGCGCCCTCTGCTGGGGAGCAGCGAGGCCTTGACTTGGCCGAGCAGGCTGCCGGGCGTGGCCCAGCCCTCGGCGGCACGCTTGATGGGATGCTTGTGCAGCTCCTCCTCTCGGCCGTAGTAGGGGAAGACCATCGGCCGGCCCTGCGCGTCACGCTTGAAGACCACGTTGGTGTGCAGCACGCGGCTGAGCTCACGCAGGAAGTGGAAGGAGCTGTTGCGCAGCTGCTCAGGCGGCATCAGCACCACCACCACCAGTGTGCCAGCCGCCAGCCGCTCGGGCACGTGGTCCGCACAGTCCAGCCCGTCCCACTCGCACTCGGCACTGTTGCAGCCCTGGTCACAGTGCCCGTCGCTGAAGTGGTCCTTGCAGTACTGGTCGTACAGGGGGCTGTGGACACGGGCACGCTCAGCTGCCACGTCTGAGAAACATGCCCGTCCAGCCGCCAGAGACCCCAGCCCTGGTGCGCCCTGGCACGCCCCACTGCACGGCGGGCCTTACTTGCACTGGCTGTCTGCGCGCTGGCAGTCGAAGCCGTCGAAGAGGCAGCCGG
>NW_006201951.1:1859306-1862822 GCF_000334495.1 Tupaia belangeri chinensis
GCACTGGCTGTGTCAGCGGCCGTCGCTGAAGTACTTCCAGCACTGCAGCGCCGGCGTGCAGTTCTTCCAGGGGTCATTGAAGTTGAGGGAGCAGTCGCCGCCGTCCCAGCCGCAGGCGTTGCTGTTGCACTGCGCGCTGCACACCTTGTTCCCGGCGTCCCCCAGGCACTCGGGCAGCTCGCAGGCCTCCTCGATCTGCGGCGGGGCGATATCGCGCCCGGCGCCGCCACCGAAGCTGTAGTCCAGGATGTGGCAGAGCAGCCCATTGAACTTGGCGGGGCACAGGCAGCGGTAGAAGGGGCTCTCGGCCGTGGGCTCGCAGCTGCCCTGGTTGTAGCAGGGGTTGCTGCCCAGGCAGGGGCTGCTGGCCGGGAACTGGCACTCGGGGCCCCCGAAGGCGCCCGGGGGGGGGCGCGCGGCCCGGGGATGCACGTGCCGCCGTTGAGGCAGCGCAGGCTCCCGCAAGTGCGTGCGTCGTTCTCGCAGGTGGCGCCCTCGAAGCCCTGCGGGCACGGGAGGGGGGTCAGGGTGGGCTCTCTCCAGGCGCCAGCATCCCTCCCAGCTGAGTGCACCTGCAACCCCTCCAATGACAAGAAAACCCTTTAGAGAGATTGGGGCGGCGAGGGGGTGGGGAGATGGAGAGGAGGCGCAGTGGGGGCCTGGGGACTTGGAGGGGCGCACACTGCCTAGGACCCTCGAAGCCCTGCGGGCACGGGAGGGGGGTCAGGGTGGGCTCTCTCCAGGCGCCAGCATCCCTCCCAGCTGAGTGCACCTGCAACCCCTCCAATGACAAGAAAACCCTTTAGAGAGATTGGGGCGGCGAGGGGGTGGGGAGATGGAGAGGAGGCGCAGTGGGGGCCTGGGGACTTGGAGGGGCGCACACTGCCTAGGACGCCAGCGATGACACCACGCCTTGACCAATCCACATGACAACCCAGCAGATGCCTGTCACATGTGACGCTGCCAATTGTTACCAGTTGCCCCCCCCCACAAGCCGGGCAGATGGAGCCTGGGAACCTCGGGAGGAGGGGCACGGAGCTCTGGACTCTCCGCTGGCCTAAGACTGCTTCAGCAGAAGGGTTCATTGGCAAAAGAAAGCCTCGTGAGAACTCAAGACCCTCTCGCTGTCTGGAAAGACGGAGGAAGTCCGAGGGTCGGGGACCTCAGGCTGTCCGGCTCCAGGGGAGCACACGCCGCCACGCTCAGACCGGGGCGTCCCTGGAGCACTCACCGCAGGGCACCTACAGATGAAGCCTCGGGGAGTGTTGGAGGCCACAGCACACACGCCCCCGTTCTTGCAGGGCTTGCCCTTGCAGCCATCGACAACTGACTCGCAGCGGCGCCCTGGGAGGGAGAGTGGCAGTGAGGCCCGGCCCGCGTCACGCCCGCGCCCGCCTGGCCCGACAGACCCACCGGTGTGGCCGGCGCGGCACTCGCAGTGGAAGTCGTTGACACGCTGCACACAGTTCTGGGTGCCGCGGGCGTCGCAGGGGTTGGACAGACACTCGTTCACGTCCCCCTCGCAGCGCTCCCCCACGAAGCCGGGTGGACAGGCGCAGCTGTAGCCGCCCACCTGGTCCACACAGGTGCCGTTGTTGAAACACCTGGGGCTCCGGGAGATGGGGTCAACCAGGGGGCTGCAGTCGTCCACGTTGATCTCACAGTGCACACCTGCAGGACCCGGGCGCCGTCAGGGGCCAGAGCGCAGCTGGCCAGGCCTGCGGCCTCCTGCGTCCCAGCCCAGCCTGTGCCGCCTGCTGCACAGGAGAGGCCTGGCTGGGACACCACCCCAGGCCCCTGCCCTGGTCAGCTCAGCACCGCCCTGGCCCACGGGACAGGGGAGCCCCAGCCTGCTTGCGTGTCCTCACCCTGGGTGCCCCGCGGGCAGGAGCACTTGTAGGCGTTGGTGAGGTCGATGCAGGTGCCCCCGTTCTGGCAGGGCTGGGACAGGCACTCGTCAATCTCCTCGGAGCAGTTGGCCCCGTGGTAACCGGCCACACACTGAGGGGACAGAGCGGCAGGGGCTGCTGACCCACCGCACACCCCTCCACCGCGCGCCCCTCCCTTGTCCCTCACACCTAGCAGGCAGGAAAACTCTTGCCCAGAGGGAGCGGACATCAGTCCTGGTCACTAGGACTGAGCAGGGCCGCAGGGCAAGGTCGGCAGAGGTCTGACCACGTCCCAGGCAGCCTTCCCTGATCAGCCCGCCCTCCCACACCAGCACCGATGAGCCCCGGTCTGTGAGGGCCAGGCTCGCCCAGGGCCCTGCGTGCAGCGAGACAGCCAGTCACCCCTCCAGGCCGGCCCCACCTGGCAGGAGTAGCCGCCCAGGTAGTCCGTGCAGCTGGCCCCGTTCTGGCAGGGGCTGGGAGAGCACTCGTCCACCTCGTCCTCGCAGTAGCTGCCTGTGTAGCCCGCTGGGCAGCGACAGTGGTGTGTGTGGCCGGCGTTCACGCAGAGCCCGCCATGCTGGCACAAGTGCGCAATGTCGGTGCCTGTGGGCACAGGTGAGTAGCAAGGTGAGGCCAGGTCGTCTCCTCCAGGCATGGCACCCTGATGGCCCCAGAGGGTGAAGGCCGGAGCAGGGAGGGAGCATGGGCGGGCACTGCTGGTACCTTGCTGCAGAGCCGCCACCTCGCAGGACACGCTGGGCACGTCGCAGTGGAGGCCGGTCCAGCCGCTGTGGCACTCACAGCGGTATAGCGTGTGGGCCTGCCAGCACTTGCCGCCGTTCTTGCAGGGCGAGGAGTCGCACCAGCGCATGAGGCTCTAGGGACATGCAGGGCCAGTTGTGCTCGCCACCCCACGGCTCCCATGAGTGGGCCACTGCCCATCCAAATGACGTGGAAACAGGCCACGGATGCCTCCCCTTCTGCTCTGGGAGTGGCCCGGGGCTAGGTCTCTCCCTGGCCCAAGCAAGCCCACACTCGCCTCTCCCTGCAGGCTTCCCTCCGAATCAAAGCTCTGAGAAGCTCCTTGCACCTGACGCTCCCCGTGGGACTGACGAGAACGTAAGTTTAACGCTCTCGTGCAAGTCTCGCGCAGGGCACCTCCCCACATTGCTGGCCCCTGCCCTGGCTCCGGGCACCTGCTGGTGGACCTGCGTGCACCTCCCGTCTCATCTCCAACACCCCGCGGTGGCCTGGCCCAGGCTGGAGGGTTGACATCCCGGGAGGGTATGATGGGATGAGCTCCCTCCCCTCCCCGACCCAGGGCTATGGTGCGGTGGCCGGAGCCAACGTGAGGGGCCTGGGGCGGCTGTGAAGATGCACGCGGGCTGGTGCCGCCTGGGCCACCTCCTGCCCGAGCCCACAGCCCCGCTCACCTGGCAGTTGAGGCCCGTGTAGCCCTGGGGGCAGGTGCACCTGTAGGTGCCGTAGCTGTCCTGGCAGGTGCCACCGTTCAGGCAGGGCCGCGAGTCACACTCGTTGACGTCATGCTGGCAGTAGCTGCCCGTGAAGCCGGATGGGCACACACAGGTGAAGGAGGTGATGCCGCACCAACAGCGGCGCCCCA
>NW_006201951.1:1866110-1867290 GCF_000334495.1 Tupaia belangeri chinensis
GGGCGGCGAGTCACCCTCGTTGACGTCATGCTGGCAGTAGCTGCCCGTGAAGCCGGACGGGCACACACAGGTGAAGGAGTTGATGCCGTCCACACAGGTGCCGCCATTGAAGCAGGAGCTGCAGGTGGGCGGGGGTGGTGAGCCAGACAGGAGGGCCTGCCTGCGTGGACACCACCAGGCCACATCACCCAGGCCAGGCCGGGCACAGCCTGAGGGCGAGGCAGCCAGGACTCTCCTCCTCCACCTCCCTGTAACGTGTGCTGAGGGGCCTGGCCACACGCACACGGGTGTGCAAAGCGGGGGGAGCCTTGGTTATCAGCACATGTGACACAGCAGAGCTTCCTGGGAAGCAGTATGAAAAGGGACATGACCCGCTTCACGCTGATGGCCACCGGGCTGGGCGGGCACCTGCCCGGATGCACCGCCTACCTCTCCGTACAGTCAGGCGTGTTATTCTCGCAGTGGATCCCGCTGAAGCCCGGGGGGCAGGTGCACGTGTAGCTGTCCACGCAGTCGGTGCAGTTGGCGCCGTTACGACAGGGGCTGCTGGCACACTCGTTGACGTCCTCCTCACAGAAGGCGCCCCGGAAGCCAGGCAGGCAGTCGCAGAAGGCGGTGTTGGTGCCGTCGGTGCAGGAGCCACCATTGTGACATGGGTCTGGGAGGGGCGGGAAGGCAGACGAGGCTGGGGAGGTCCCGCAGGGCGGCAGGGACACTAGCCCCTGCCTGCAGACTGCCCCACATGCTCCCGGCCCAGGCGCTAGCTTCTGCACAAGCCGAGCAAGAGGCAGGGATGGTTCCTGCCCCACCAGCGGGGGATCCCAGCACGGGCCTTAGCTCAGACCCCAGTTTCTGTGACCAGGGCTGGGGGGCCAGGGAGCTCCACCGCTAGGCACGACTCCACACCATCACTGCCCACAGAGGAACCACGAGGTCTCCTGGAACCCGTCTGTGTGACCCATCTGCAGGGCCATGAAGCTGGCAGCCTGGCTCTGGCACCTTCGGAACCACCTCATCAGCCCTGTGGCCACAGCGGCTGGTGCACCTGCTCCCACCCTATGCCATATGCCTGGGAGGGCCAGGCAACAGGGACCCGCGCATGGCCGAGGAGCCGGGGCCGCGCGCACTCACTGGGCTGGCAGTCATCCACGTCAATCTCGCAGTCGCGGCCCACCAAGCC
>NW_006201951.1:1867406-1869669 GCF_000334495.1 Tupaia belangeri chinensis
GCCCCACAAAGCCTGCCTGGCAGAGGCAGCGTTAGCTGCCAGCCGTGTTCTGGCAGGACGCACCGTTGCGGCACGGGCTCTTCACACACTCATTCACGTCGACTTCACAGGTCTGCCCTGCGGGGGGCGAGGGCCAGTCAGCTGCTCAGGCTCTGCCCTCTGGCCATCACTGGCCCACTCTGTCCACCTGCCATGCTTTCCCCTCCGGCTTCCGAGGCCGACCCCCTCGGCCCTGGGGCCACACTCCGTCCCACACCTTTGGGCCCTGAAGGTTACAGGACCCCTAAGGGCACCCCTGATGGCGCTGGGAGCTGGCCCTCTGGCGCCGGGCTGGCCCGTGCTCCCCGGAGCCCTGGCCCACTTCTCCAGGACCAGGCCACACTTGCCTTGCCAGCCCACAGGGCAGACGCATGAGAAGCTCTCGTAGCCCTCGGACTCCTTGCACTCCCCGCTGTTTTTGCAGGGGCTGGGGGTGCAGGGGGCCAGCACCACCTCACACGTGGCTCCTGAGAGAAAAGACTCAGTGAGACCCTGGCTGGGGTCCTGGCCCGGAGGCATCGCCTACAGGCCTTGACCGGCCTCAGAGCTCCCGCACTGCCCCGAGAGGTTGCTTGTGCTCGGGGACTCCGGGGGAGCGCCAGCACGTTGGGGCGAGCAGAGGAGGGAGCAGGGCACAGAGGGGCCGTCGAGGACACAGCAGCCAGAGGCCACCACCCAGGCCTTGTCTCCAAGGCTGCAGGGCACAGGTGAGGCCTCACCTGCCGGCATCTGGAACAAGGACTGCACCGAGACAGGAAGCTGGCACCTCTAGCCCTGGGCCCTGCCACACTGCGGGGACCCTGTCCCACCGTGGGGACTCTGGGCTGCTCCCTGCCTAGGCCTCCTGGCCTCCTGGTGACGAGGGAGCACTCTGAACTGTGCCTGTGGCCTAGAGCTGATCCTGGGGACCGCAGGTCACAGGAGGCCCCAGGACAGAGGCTGACACGAGGGGCACGCCCAACACCCTCCTCCCGGGTGGGAACTGAGGGCCGAGCACAGCCCCCTATCAGGCGGCACCGGGCGTGGCCTTGGGACCCCTGCACGAGGTGAGGAGCCACAGCATGGAGCCTCGCGTCCACGGTGCTGACTCGTCCCTGTGCCCCACGTCCGGTTTTCCTGTTTAGAGCCCCGGGCTGGCTCCCGAGGAAGGAGGAAGTGTTATCTTCCCTGACTCCCGCTATCTCCCCACCGGCTGTGACTTTCCAGGGCCCTTTCTTTCTATCGGTTTCCACGGTGACCTGGGCAGGCAGGAACCTCACCAGAGTTTCCGACAATTGTGTAAAAGGGAAGCAGGAAGCAGGTCAGCGCAGGCCGCACCTCCCACCAGGCTGGACAGCAGCAGGTCTGAGAGGGACCCGGGGCGCCGGCTGCAGAGGGAGTTCCCTCGCCAGCGACGGACAGAGGAGAAAACCCAGGTCCCTGACGTCGGGCTGGCCGTGGGCCCTCCCCCAGTGTCATGGGAACTGCAGGCGCGGGCGCTCAGGCAGGTCCTCCCAGAGCATCCAGGCCCTGGTAGCAGCAGGGGGCCCTGACGGTGCGGGGAGCCCCTGGCCCTGGGCTCGTGGACTTCCAAGGGGCGAACACTTTCAAGTCCTCTCTGGAAGGCACGACCTCCTCCAAGGCCCTGGCGGGCCGAGAGCAGGCTCTGAGACACTCAGGGAAACGGCCTCCCTCTCGTCAGCCTGAACACAGGGCCCTTGTTCCTGGGCACAAAGAAGGCCGGCGTCCAAGGAGCCCTCAGGCCTGGCTGGTGGGGGTTGGGCAGTCCAGCCTGGCCCCAGGAGGCCCAGGCAGAGAGGACGCAGAGGCCGTGGAGGCTGACAGCCCAGGCCCGGCTCCCAGCTCTGCCTGCTGAGACTCCACCCATCTCCAGGCAGGACGGACTTGACAGCAACGTCCTCCCAGGCACCCTGCATCCTTCTGCTTGTTGGGGACGCAGGGCACGGCCTAAAGGCTGCTGGAGGGGCAGCTGCCGAGGGGCTTGGTGAGGGGTAGAACCTTCCAGAAAGCCAGCTCAACAGCTGCCGGGCCAAGACAGCCATCCCCACCCAGTGGCCTGAGAATTCCAGCTGCCGCCCCACCCCACCTGTGCCCACACTCCCGGGCCACTCACTCCACCTGTGCCCGCCCTCCTCCAGGGCCGCCCACCCCACCTGTGCTCACCCTCCTCCAGGGCCACCTGCCCTCCCCCGGGCCGCCGCCCTCCTGTGCCCACCCTCCTCCC
>NW_006201951.1:1869738-1870807 GCF_000334495.1 Tupaia belangeri chinensis
TGCCTACCCTCCTCCCGGGCCGCCCACCCTCACCTGTGCCCACCCTCCTCCCGGGCTGCCCGCCCTCCTGTGCCCGCCCTCCCGGCCGCCCACCTGTGTAGGGCAGCAGGCAGTTGCACTTGTAGCCGGCGACATCGTCAATACACGTGCCCTGGTTCAGACACGGGTTGGACGCGCACTCATTGATGTTGGTCTGGCAGTTGGGGCCTGCAGGGACATCAGTGGACGCCTTGGCCCGAGGCCCAGGGGAAGGGCCCCACTTCAGCACCGGTCCCCACCCAGCCCCTCCTGGGCTCCTGGTGGGGAGGAAGAGCCCAGGCCTCAGCAGGAGGCGGGGGCTGACTCTGCGGCGCAGCAGCAGGTGCCTCCCTGGCCTGCCCTGCCCCCACTCACCACTGAAGCCTTCCCGGCAGGTGCACACGTAGCCGCTGGTCATGTCTCTGCAGGTGCCACCGTTGACGCAAGGGTTCGACTCACACTCATTGTTGTTGATGTCGCAGTTGGCCCCGCTCCATCCGGGGTCACAGTCACACTTGTACCTGCGGGGGGAGCACGTGCTACTTGGGGGCGTCCAGGCACTGTGGCTCTGCTGCTGCACGAGGTGCCCCCCCGGACACGCCCACCTTCCCGACCTGGCTAGAGCTCAGCCACACTGGGTCTGGGACGTGCCCATGCAGGGTGGAGCGGGAGGTCCGCCAGGGTCCTGCTGTGTGGCCCACACAAGCCTCGCTCTCTGAGCCAAGCGTGGGCAGCTTCAACCCTGCGCACCTAAACGGGCTGTGCAGGCACAGGAGTGCCGGCCAGCCGTGGGTGCCAGGAACGTGCTTCTGCGACCACACGGGTATGTGCTTCCGGTCGGCAACGCCTGGGTGCTGGCTGGCACTGTGGCCTGGGAGGTAGCCAGGCCTGCTGGAGGGCCGGATGCCATGCACCAGGGCTTGGAGCGTCCACCTGTCCCCGGTCCAGCCGGCCCGAGCCCTGCCCGTACCCGTTGAGGCTGTCCCGGCAGGCCCCGTGGACGCAGGGGTTACTGCTGCACTCGTTGACCTCGGACAGGCAGGGGGGGGCG
>NW_006201951.1:1871323-1875836 GCF_000334495.1 Tupaia belangeri chinensis
CCGGCTGCACTCGTTGACCTCGGACAGGCAGGTGGGGTCATGGTAGCCCTCAGGGCAGCGGCAGGTGAAGCCATTGATGCCGTCCTCACAGGAGCCTCCGTTGTGACAGGGGCTGCCCGCACACTCGTCAATGTCAATGCTGCACGTGGGCCCTGCGGGGGCAGGGAAGGACATTTGGGCACCACCCTGAAGGGGCCGGGTGAAGCAGCCCCCACCCCCTGAGCCTCGGTGTCCCCACTGAGCTTAGATAACGGCCCCAAGCACTCACTCGTGGTGTCCTCTCAGAGGCCCGGGGCACGGGGGCAGGGCTGCCGAGTGTGTGGGGCACGTTCTGGAGTTGGGTCCTGCCGCAGCCAGCCCGTCAGCCCTGCCCTCGGACCATGGCCAGAGCCTGCCGACAGGGCCCGGGATACCCCGACCTCAACCTCTGCGCGTGGTCTCTGCGTGAGCACAGGGACAGGCGGCGAGGCCCGGCCCGCTCACCCGTGTAGCCTGGGTCACAGGCACACTCGTAGCCGTCGATCCTGTCCAGACAGGTGCCTGCGGCACAAGGGCTGCTGGCGCAGTCGTCTAGGTTGACCTCACAGTTGGGTCCTGGGGCAGGCATGGGGTGGAGGTCAGCTCCGGCCCCGCCCCGGCCCCGCCCCGGCTCCGCCCCCGGCCCATCCGGCACCTGTGGTCCCCTTGAGGCAGAGGCAGAGGTAGGCGTTGTCTCGGTCCTGGCAGGTGCCGCCGTGGCGGCAGGGCTGGCTGTGGCACTCGTTGACGTTGGTCTCACAGTGGCGGCCCGTGTAGCCTGGCCGACAGAGGCAGGTGAAGGTGGCGACGCCGTCCTTGCAAGAGCCGTAGTGGCAGGGGTCGGGGTCACACTCATCGATGTCCACCTCGCAGTGCGTCCCTGTGTAGCCTAGAGCGGGGCAGCAGGGAGCCTCGGAGCGGTCACTGCCTAGATGCTCAGGCGTCCCCACCTCAAGATCAGACTGGGGTCACCGTGCCACCCAGAGGGCTGTGGATGTCCCTCTCGGCATCCCCACCCCTACCCGGGGTGAGAGTCGAGCAAAGCACCCCCCTCCGCCAGCCACCTCACTGTCACCATGGGGCCCGGCCTGCCCCCACCTTCCGTGCACACGCAGGTGTAGGTGTTGGGGCCGTCCAGGCACTTGGCGCCGTTCCTGCAGGGCGTACTGGCACACTCGTCCACATCGTGCTGGCACAGGTGACCGGCGAAGCCTGGCCAATGAGCGGTGGTCACTCACGGTAGCACCACAGCCCCTGGGCGCTCCCTGGCTGGCTCCCCGGAGCACACGGCAGCCCCAGCTGGCCGGACTAGTGCCCGGGTTTCCCCTCGGCCCCAGCTGCCAGGTAGAGCCCTCCTTGGCACTGCTCGGGTGGCTGTGCCCCCGCACCTAATAGAAGGGCCTTTTCCTAGTCCGGCTCGCAGCTGCTATCATGTCAAGCTGGTCCCCAGTGTCTGGGCAGCCCAATTACATCTCAGGAGCCCGAGGCCCTGACTCCAACATCCTCCCGGACTCACCCTGGGACACCTCTTCCCTCGGGCCCCTACGGGTCTCTCCAAGTGTGCCCAGCCTTGTCTGCCAAGTCGGCCCCCCGGACCTCTGCCTCTGGCAGCCCCATGTGCCACCCACTGGGGATGCAGGGATGTGCAGGTGGCATCCTCCACAGCTAGGGCCTGGGGTACATGCCCGGTGTGGGGAGCAGGGCAGACCTACTGCCCGGGCTGGCCCTGTCCTTTGGAGAGGCTAAAAACGTCCACACCCACTACAGGGAAGAGCCCACCCACTACAGGAAAGAGCGTACTCTGCCAGCCTCCCCCAGCACGGCCTGGGACCCTCTCGGGGATGGCGGAGGCTTGTCCCACGGGGGAGACCCTCACCCGTGGGACACTCGCATAGGAACTCATTGATCTTGTCCAGGCAGCGGCCGCTGTGCAGGCAGGGGCTGCTGGCGCACTCGTCCGTGTTCACCTCGCAGTACACGCCCTCGTAGCCTGGGGGGACGTGTGGGACAGTGAGGGGTGCGCACGGGCTGCAGGCCCCCAGAGATGGCCTCAGGGCAGGCCACCCTTGCTCCATGGGCCCCAGGCCTGTCCCCCACAGGCCCATCTGCTGCCCTCTGGGCCCCGGACATGGCTTCCCGGCACGGCAGTGCGCGGCCTGGCGGCACGAGCCAGGCTGCCGTACCGGGCATGCAGATGCACTGGAACTCCCCGATCTGGTCCAGGCAGGTGGCGTCGTTCTGGCAGGGGTTGGAGACACACTCGTTGACGTCGATCTCACAGCGGGGGCCCGTGTAGCCCTGTAGACACTGGCACTCGAAGGAGCCCTGGGTGTTGATGCACTTGCCCGCGTGCTCACAGGGGTTGGCGCCTAGGGGCCGGCACGGCAGTCAGACCCACGTCCCCTGGCTGATGGGGCCCACCCGCCCCGGGGCCCGCCTACCGAGCGAGCATTCGTCCACGTCCTGGCTGCAGGCCGGCCCGGTGTAGCCCGAGGGGCAGGGGCAGATGGCCTTGCCGTTGACGGGGTTGGTGTCGCAGTTGGAGCCCTCATTGCAGGGGTTGCTGATGCACGCATCGTTGAGGTGGCACAGCAGACCTGGCGAGGCGGTCGGCGGCTCGGCCCCAGCACCAGTGCCCGAGGAGCAGCCCCCCACGCCCCCGTCGCGTAGTCCCAGGACTGTCACCAGCAGGGCCGACTGCCCACCTGCTCGGCCTCCCAGGCCCAGAAAGGCCCCTACAGGTCCCACACACCAGGCCTGGTCCTGAGCCTGCCCGCCCGGGTGCTCCGTCAGGTCACCAGGACAGCATGCCCTCTCCCCAGGACTCACCTGTGCGGCCGTGGGGACACTCGCAGTAGAAGGATGCCACGCGGTCGTGGCAGGTGGCACCGTGGAAGCAGGCCGCGCTGGCACAGTCGTCGATGTTCTCGCTGCAGTCCTCGCCCGTCCAGCCGTTGACACACACGCAGTTGTAGCCACCGTGGGTGTTGTGGAAGGGGGCGCCGTTCTGGCAGGCGTTGGGCATGAGCTGGCATTCGTCCACGTCCTCTGTGCAGTACTGACCTGCGGGGCAGGGGCCGTCACCCCTCAGGCAGCCTTCCGGAGCTGGCTCCGCCCACAGCCAGCACCCCTGTCCACTGCGCCTCCACACGGGCTCATGGCCTGTCCCTTGCCCGGCATCCCCTAAGGCAGCGAGCCCTGAGGGCAGGGCCTGTGGCCTCCAGCCCAGTCCGAATGGCTGCTGAAGGTCAGCCTGGCTCTGCCCGGGAGTGCCACTGAATATAGGGCTATCTGGGGCCACATCTGCGGGGATGGGGACCCTGCGCGGAGGCCTGCTGCCTGGCCGTGGGCAGAGGGCTGCCCATGCCACCGTCCTGCTCAGACCCCTTTTCTCCCGCACTCCCCAGGTGTGCCATCGGCCGCAGCAGCTCCCGGGCACGTGCCTGTCCACTCCGGTGGGCAGCGGCAGTTGTAGGTGTTCACGCCGTCCACGCAGGCGCCCCCGTTCCTGCAGCTGTGTCCTGGGCAGTCGTCGATGTTCCCCTCGCAGTTCTGACCAGTAAAGCCTGTGCGAGGAGGGCCAGGTCACTGCAGCGGCCGGGCGGGGTCAGGCCCTGAAACGCTGCTGAGGCCCCTGGGGCCCGTGCCGGCCCATCCCTCGGTTGAGACCTGGCCATACTCTGGGACCCATGGGCAACAGGCTCCTCTCCAAAGAATCACTTAGAAGGGCTGGTTGGACAGACAGGGAGGTAGGGACACAAGGTTCTGGAAATTTCTGTCACAGAGTTCCTGATGGCTCCTGTAACTGGGAACTGCCTACAAGTGAGGGCTCTCTAGCACTCTGACGGGGTGGCCATGGGTACCGTCAGACCTGGGAGGGGCCTTCAGGTGGGAGCCAGAGGGGCGGGACTCGGCTAAGTGTGCTGCCCCGGAGAGTGGCCTGGGGCCTCCGGGCAGCCAGTTAGCTATTAATCCACTGGACTCAGCAGCTCACGATCAGCCCAGGAAGGCATGCTTGGCAACAGCCGGACCTGCAGCCAATTACTAATCAGCACCTTCTCGGGATGCCTCTGAGCCCCTCCCGACCCGCCCGAGCCCTGGAAGGCCCACAGGCTTGGTTCCTCCTGCTAAGTACTGCCTCCACCACCAGCAGCCACACAGGAGCAAAGAGGGGACAAGGGCCAGCCAAAGGCAAACCAGACGGTTTGGGGACACACCGAGCAGAACCTGGAGCGGCGTCGTGGGCCCCCCGTAGTGTGGTGGGGCCATGGGCAGTGCACAGCCCCTTGCCTCGACGGGCCTGATCAAGTGGGGTGGGAGTCTTGGCAGGGCCGTGAGCTGGACTGCCCTAGTGGGGTCGAGGAGCCAGCCCCTCTGCCTCCCTGCCACATGGTACGGGGAGAACCGTGGAACAGAGGGACACATCCTAGGTGGGGATGTGACTTCTAGACTGGCCAGAGGCTCTGCCCGCCCACCGCCATCCCCACAACTCCTC
>NW_006201951.1:1875980-1877366 GCF_000334495.1 Tupaia belangeri chinensis
CCGCACACCCCCCTCCCCACAACTCCTCAGGCCGGCCCGCTGGGGGGTCTGTGGGCCATGGTGGTGCCTGCACGTGGGCCTGGGTCACTTCAGGAGCTCCCAAGAGGGCTACCGCTCTCACCAGCCCTCACCTGAAGTGGCCAGACTCTGCCCCACTTCACAGGGTGGGGCTGGCTCCTGGCCCTCTGAGACCCGCCCACTCTCAGGACGGGACCCCACCAGCCGCCCCCTCCCAGCACCCGAGCAGTCCCGGGCAGTCGCTCAGACGCTATGGCCTTGTCGGGAGCTCCTTACCCGACTCTGCCCAGGCAGGGGGGCACCCACTCTGTGGCGTTCACACCCAGGACAGCACACCCTCGCCCCAAGGACTCACCTGTGCGGCCCAACAAGAGCACTGCCCCTGACCCATGCAGCTGGACATGATGTCGCAGGCCAGGGGCCCTTGCCTGACCTCTAGGGAGCAGGGGGAACTGGCTCGGGAGAGCCTGGGCGGGCAGGTCGGAGGTCGCCTGTCACCACCCCAAGGCTCAGCCCAGTGTGGCAGGAAACGCGTGTGCCTGCCGTCTGCACGCAGAGGCAGCCTGTGGCCTGAGCGGATGGGCAGGCGCTGAGCTTCCCCTTTGCAGGGCCAGGGCAGGCCCAGGGCAGTGGGGGGAGCAGGGGGGCCCTTGGTCAGGCCTGGGTTGGGTGAGGACCTGTGTCCCTCTGCACCCAAACCCCCTTCCCTCTGGCCCCTCTGAATGCCCTCTGGCCCTCCTCACTGCCTAACCACCATGGTGCGGCTGACAAGGACTTCGGGCCTCTCTTGCCCTATTTTTAGGGGTGTAAAGCTGCCGTTAACAAGAACCAGAGCAGTGAGGCTGGGACCTTCAACAGGAAAGGGCGACACCGCGGTGGGCGGGGGGGAAGCGTGGGACACTGTGCAACCTTCAGCCCCATCACCGACACTCCCACCTCGGAGTCTAGGGAGAGCCCTGGCACTGCACCAGCCAGATGCTCCAGGAAGAGGTGAGGCACCAGCAGTGCAGACGCAGGGCCACGGCCAAGCCCAGGGAGCGCCGGGCTCCTAAGCAGGCCCCGAGGATGAGGAGTGCTGGGGGGTAAGCCCAGCTGTCCACAGCGCTGTGACCCACCTCCACGGAAATGAGGGTTCCGAGGTATGGGGGGCTGCCTGCCTCCGCTCACCCCTGCCCCATTGCCTGGCTCTCCGTGGCTGGCCCGCCCTACCTGGCAGACAGGTACACTCGTGGGTGGTGTCCCCCGTGGGGCGGCAGGTGCCCCCATTCTGGCAGGGCGAGGGGCTGCACGGCACGTAGGGCAGCTCGCAGTGGGGGCCAGTGTGGGTGGCGCGGCAGGGACCGCGGGACGAGCCCGCCCTGTTTTGTC
>NW_006201951.1:1878800-1879285 GCF_000334495.1 Tupaia belangeri chinensis
GGGGCAGTGGGGGGAGCAGGGGGGCCCTTGGTCAGGCCTGGGTTGGGTGAGGACCTGTGTCCCTCTGCACCCAAACCCCCTTCCCTCTGGCCCCTCTGAATGCCCTCTGGCCCTCCTCACTGCCTAACCACCATGGTGCGGCTGACAAGGACTTCGGGCCTCTCTTGCCCTATTTTTAGGGGTGTAAAGCTGCCGTTAACAAGAACCAGAGCAGTGAGGCTGGGACCTTCAACAGGAAAGGGCGACACCGCGGTGGGCGGGGGGGAAGCGTGGGACACTGTGCAACCTTCAGCCCCATCACCGACACTCCCACCTCGGAGTCTAGGGAGAGCCCTGGCACTGCACCAGCCAGATGCTCCAGGAAGAGGTGAGGCACCAGCAGTGCAGACGCAGGGCCACGGCCAAGCCCAGGGAGCGCCGGGCTCCTAAGCAGGCCCCGAGGATGAGGAGTGCTGGGGGGTAAGCCCAGCTGTCCACAGCGCTGT
>NW_006201951.1:1879537-1883176 GCF_000334495.1 Tupaia belangeri chinensis
CCGGGGCCGGCAGGGCCCGGGGCTCTGGCTGCACTCGTTCACGTCCTGCCTGCAGGTGGGGCCGTGGAAGCCGGGAGGGCAGCCGCAGATGTAGGACGCCTCGAAGGGCACGCACTGGCCGCCATTGGCACACGGGTTGGAGGCACACGGGTCGGCCTGCTGGCATGACTTCCCTGGGGAGGTGCGGGAGGGTCAGGAGGCAGGGCGAGCAGCACCGCGGAGCAGCACCTGGGTGGCACGGCGCGGCTCCATGCAGGACGGGACCAGCCAGAGCAAGGGCAGAGGCTGGGGACCCTGGAGGGGGCATGGCAGGGAGGGGACGATTCACGCCATTCTGGACCACAGCCCCCAACTCCTCAGCCTTGCAGATGGCCTGGCCCTGCACCCCTTGGGCTAAAGGTCACACTGGGGTCCTCGGGGACGTCCTCACCTGACCAGCCCGGGGGACAGCGGCACTTGTACTCGGAGAGCGTGAGGAGATCGCAGGTGCCCCCATTGCGGCAGGGGTTGGTGAGGCAAGCGTGGTCGAGGGGTGTCAGGCAGAGCGGTCCAGAGAAGCCCAGGCGGCAGCTGCAGGCGTAATCAGCCAGGCCGGCGCGCTCGACCACGCGGCACGTCCCGGCATTCTTGCAGGGGGCGCTGAGGCATGGGTTGGGGTCTTGGCATCGCTGGCCCACGAAGGCACCGCTGCAGCTGTTGGCAGACACACCAGGCGGCCAGCTCACCAGCAGGCACCTGTCGCAGCCACAGCTGCCCCGTCCCCAGCAGCCAGCAGCGCCAGGTCAGGCTCAGCACTGGGTTGTGGGGAGCGGTCCAAGGTGCTGAGGTGCCCAGATCTGACAGCTGCGCTGCACGGGCTGTGGTGACTGGCCGCCAAGGCAGGCACTTTGCAGCAGTCCACTCTGTAATCAGTGGATTTTACTTCAATCCAGAACAGAGAAAAACAAGCACGCCGGCTTGATCAGGGGATCGGAAAAGACCAGAATGCTCAAGCATTACCGTGTGGATTTCCAAACCCAGGCAGGCCTTCTGGTCGACACCCGCACCAGACAGAAGAGCCAGCGAGGCCAGAGTCGCGGGGACCAGGGCTGCAGCGTGTGGGAAGCGCTGGCTTGGAGGCCTGCGGGGGAGCCGCGCAGTCCTCGCCATGGGCACGCGCTGGCCGCGAGGAAGGGCTCTCTGACACCAACACTGGCACCACAGGGTCAGACGCACAGGTGGCCAGCTTCCCGCCGAGAGCCCTCCCCATCAGGAAAACCTTTATTTAAAAAAAGTGTTATTGGGACCAGCAGTTGGCGTAATGGCTATGTCGCTGGACTCCCATGTAGTTGACCGCGGTTCGCGTCCCGGACCCTGTGGTTTCAACACGCGGGGCGTGTGTGCGTGCGTGCCCAAGATCCCGCGAGGAGAACAGAGGAGAAGGGATTGCGGCATGGCCATCCCCCCTGAGGGATGATTTCTTGCTTTCTGTCTGTCTCTGTCTGTCTGCCTGGCGAATGCACGTGCCCTACAGCAAAAACCTCTTAAAAAAAAAAAAATTATTATTGTTTTAATTTCCCATAGGGCACATGTGCTCACCAGAGAGAGAGACAGAGAGAGGAAGAGAAAGTGAGAAAACAAGTGGCCAGGTCCAGGACTCGAACTGCAGTCCAACGTGTGGGAGTCCAGAGCCTTAGCCACCATGCCACTTGCTGACCCCTCCCATCAGGGAGTCTCACACTGCAGGGGCACAGGCTGGCACCCACTCCCTGCCAGCCCCGAGCCCCAGACAACACAACTTTGGCATCCAGCCTTCATGATACACAGTCAGGCGGCGTCGACTGGGAGCAGGGCATGCCTCCTGGGCACCCACAGCTGGGAGACCGAGGAACCCCAAGAGCACTTCCCTCTGCCCTGGAGATCTGACTTGTGGGTCATGGCCACCTCTGAGCACAGTCCAGGCTCAGATGGAGACAAGCAGCGAGGAGTCCTGCCCCCAGTAGACCTGCCTCAGGCTCCCTGCAGCCCCTCCCCTAGGGTCCACCTTGGGCCTGGTCCAGGAGACCGGGCTGCAAATGGCTGCTCCTGGGGCAGCCCTGGGACCAGCCAGGCGTTGCTCTTCCCAGGGACGGCCCCGAGGCCTGAGAAAGCCACGCCCACCTGCCTGGCCCACTGCTTTGGGCACTGGGTAGGCGTGGCCGCTCCCAGCTGGACAGAGAGGCTCTGCAGTCTTCCAGAGCCCCCCTTGGCAGTGGCAACCTTCACATGGGACCCCCACCCTGACAGACCCCAGCAGCAATCCTCACCCTCTCTCCCACAGAACCGGCCCCAGTGCTGAAATCCAGCCCGACATGACAGTCCCAGAGGAGGCCACTGCCCATGGGCTGCTGGGGCAGTCTGGGGACTGGGGTCTGTGCGTGTCCAGCAGCTGGGCCGCTCTCCTGCCCAGAGGCCTGGGAGGCATCTATCTTTCCCAAAGGCTTCACATGTGGCTGCAGCGTGGGTAGGAGGACACGAAATGGCCACGCTGGCCGACCATCTGTTCCGAGAAGCCAAAAGTCCCAAACCAACTGGCTTCAAGAAAACAGCCCCTGGGAGCTCCAGGAATTAACTGGGGCCTCGGCTCTGGCTGCCACCCAGCAGTATGGAGGGGTTACGGGCAGCAGGCCACTCCCGAGGGACAGGCACAGCCCCGGGCAAGCCCCCATGTGGCCACTATCTCAGCGTGCATGGCTGTCTTCTCTGACACCCTGGCTCCTTGCAAGGTCACCATACTCAGGGAGTTGGGGAGGGGGGGCGGCAGGGCCCCCACCACACATGGTCCAGTTGCAGGTTGGCCTGCTCCTTGCGGCCTGGGTGGCCCCTGGGACCCACAGAACCCAGCGGGCGGGGTCGGGCCCCTGCTGCCAGCAGCAGTTCCTCCGCCCATGTCAATGCCCCATTGTCTGGTGGGGGTTGGCCCCAGCTCGCTCACTCAGAGAAAAGGCTGGCGGGGGTTGGCCCTAGCTCCCTCACTCAGAGAAAAGGCCCTTTTTTCTTTCCCAGCCACTGAGGACTTCGGCAGGGGGTGGGTGCCAGACACAGGGCACTTGATCTTCAAAGCCAGGTCTGGAGCCGGCATGTCCACGCCTCCAGGCACGCTCTGCCCTTCCCCCTCTGGCCAGCAGACCCAGGTTCCTGGGGAGGGGAGCCCCATGGTGGGCAAGACAGGCAGGCCAGCCGCCAACCCCAGCAGACAGGGCCCCAGCCAGGTAGCTGGTACCCCAAGAGGCTCCTCCATAGAGGAAGGCATGGCTGGGGGCCATTGTCCTTCTCACAACTGCCGAGGGCCACCCTCTTGTGAATGAAGACTATTGCTGGTCTTGGAGGGGACATCCCAGGCCCCCTCGCCCTAGAGCAAGCCCCTGCCCACCCAAAGGTAAGGGCACATTGGGTGTGCCCAGATGAATCCAAAGGCCCTGGCAGACTCATGCTAGCCAGGGGGCACTGCGTTCAGGTAACGCCCACCCCCGAGTCCTCACGATTTAGCCAGGCTGATAATCTGGGCCAGTGAGGGGAACACACCCCTTAACCAGGCGGCAGTGCGGACAAAGGGCCCGGGAGCAGGTGCGCCTGGGGACGGACGCGGGAGGCAGCTGCTCCCAGCCACGCGGCCAGCCA
>NW_006201951.1:1883662-1884479 GCF_000334495.1 Tupaia belangeri chinensis
CCCCGCCCGCCGCCCCGCCCGCCAACCCCAGCAGGCGGGGCGGCAGCCGGCGACCCAAGAGGCTCCTCACGGGGGAGGCATGGCTGAGGGCCCATCTCCTTCCCGCTCCCCCAGCTGGGCCCGCACAGTGAAGGCATGCAGCCCTGCCCAACAGCTGTGGGCAGGCAGGGCCAGGGATGTGCCATGTAGGGCCTGGGCAGGGGCAGGCAAGGCCGGGGAGCTCAGTCCCAAAGGCCACTCCTCAGCCCATGCCTGATGGCCTCCAGCCTGCACACGCCTGTCTGCCCGCTCCCACCTGGCTTCCCCCCCCCAAGGCTGAGGGACCCCACAGCTCAGCCCTGCTGAGGGACCCCATGTAAGCCCTTGCTACCTCGGGCCGTGTTCTGCCCTCAGCCCTTCTGGCAGCTGCGTGTGAGCAAGGGCTGGGCCAAGTGCCAGGTCCAGGGAGCAGACACACTCTACGGGGAGACCCACACAACCCCTACCCACGTCCAGCTGGTGCGATGGGAAGGCCCCCCAGGGCCGATGGAGGGAGGGCGGTGAGTGAGGGCGATGTGAAGACCCCCCCAGGGCTGGGCTGACGGAGGGGCGGGGCAGCCGATGTGAAGACCCCTCAGGGCCAATGGGGTGGGGGCGCGGGGAAGTGAGGGCGATGGAAAGACCCCCAGGGCTGATGTGGGGCGGCAGGGAGTGAGGGTGATGGGAAGACCCCCGAACCCCCCAAGGGCCGACTTGGGGGGCCAGGGAGTGAGGACTATGGGAAGACCCCCCAGGGCTGACGGGGGCAGTGATGTGAAGACCCCCAGGGCTGACGGGG
>NW_006201951.1:1884967-1888210 GCF_000334495.1 Tupaia belangeri chinensis
GGGCGATGGGAAGACACCCCCAGGGCTGATGTGGGGACCCGAGTCTTTCCTGAGTGGGTGCCTGCCCCACCAGCCAGCTCCTGGTGCCCAGGGCCCAGCTCCCCTCCCTGGCCCCCCGCAGGCCTCTGTTCACGCACATCGCCCTCCCTCCCACCTCCACACACCGCTGGCTGCCCGTGCCTGCCCTGTCCTGATCAGATGCAGGTGACAGCCAGGTGGGCCAGGGGCTCTGGGAGAGGCCATCTGGGTGGCTTCGGCAGGCTCGCTGCACTAGGGCGTCCTGTGCCTGCTGCCCCACGGCCGCCAGGGCGCTGTCCGCTGTCCCCACACACAGGCAGCTCTGCAGAAATGTGACGCTGAGCGCCAGAGGCAGATGTCAGACAGATGTCGCTGTGACCTTTCACCCCAGGCAGTCTCAATTGTGCTGTTTTCCTTTCTAAACTAAGCACCATCTGCCACCCCCTGGGGACACGTGACAATTCCCTCCCCCCAAAATGAGGAGGAAAGGGCCTGCCTGGAGGATGGCTTACCAGGTTCCTGCCCTCAAGGGGTTTATGGTCTAGTAGGAGCAGGAGCGGAGTGGGGCCAGCCAGTGGGGGCTCAGTCATAGGGCCCTTGCTTAGATCAAGAGGCGGCCCCAAGGGAGGTGGGGTGGGTGCTCAGAAGGGGACCTTCCATCCCACTGCCACCCTCCGCTGCTTGCTGGCCTTTTGTCTCAGTTTCCCCACAGGGCGCAGAGGTGAGGTGGAGGGCAACATGGCCCAGAGGTCGGGGATCCCAGGGCCCTCGAGCAGCCAGCAGATGGCAGACAAGTCCCCTGCACAAGGCCACCCCCCAGGTGAGGAGCACCCGCTCAAGGAAAGCGGGGCACAGGCACCCCAACACTCGGAGGCACTGGGCCCCCCGACACAGGGGCCAGCAGCACAGGACCTAGGCTGGGCGCCGGTCTGCGCCCCACCAGGCAGCAAGGCTGTGCCTGGCGGTGCAGAAGGTACAGGGCCACGGCGCTGGCCTGGGCAGCCTGCACCCTGGGAAGGCTGCCAGCAAGAGGAGGAGCCTGGCTTTAATTAGCCAGAACCAGCCCCACCTGCGCTCAGCACAGCGGCCAGGTGTAGGCTGCAGGCAGCAAGGCCCAGCCCCACCCACCCTCAAGGCCTCTCGCTGGGCCACCACCCCCAGAAGTCCAAAGTTTCCCTTCTGCAGAGCGCTTGCTCATGGGCATCCTGCGGCCACGGCTACCAGCAGCCAGTCAGTACTACAGGGACCCTCTTGGCCCCTCCAGCTGGGCTCTGTCTGCCTAAAGGCCCCCTGCCCGCAAGCATGACCTGCCAACCAGCCTCCTACCCACCTGGTGTGGCCCTGCCCCTTCCTGAGCTCGGTTAAAGCCTGTCGCTTTCCACCCACACCAGACTGGGCCAAACCAGGGTGACCCCTGCCCCGCCGGGTGCCTGCCTAGCCTGACCATGAGAGGACAGACCTGCTCACCATGCCAGCCCAGGCAAACAGAGTCACCTGAGAACTTGGCAGGGGAACATTCCGACCCCACTGAAGAGGCAAAGAATAGGGCCAGGACCCTGTGAAGGACAGGGAACCAGTGCCTTCGTGGGGTCAGTGAGCCCAGCTCTATCCCTGGCCACAGCCTCTGGGGGAGGGGACAGTCCCAGCCCCCAGGCCCCAGAGGTAAGCAGCTACCTTCCAGGGAACACTTGACATCTGCAATGGGCGCTCACGGCAGCTGGGTCAGGGCCATGTGACTTCTGTGGGGCCTTCTGCCCCAGGTGGGGGGTCCTTTCTTGGAGACAGACAGAGCGGCTCTGCTCAGGGGACAAGTCCCCAGGGCTGTGAGGACCTGTAGCTCACAGTCCCTTCCCTCACCTCCTGAAGCCCCAGCACAAAGTCACAGCTCAAGTGGCCCTGGCAGGGCCCCCAAAGCTGCCAGGTCCCTCTGCAGGCACCTGCCTAGCAGGCGGTAGCTCTCCTCCCCTTCCCACGTCCGGCTCCCTTCACCTGGGACAGGAGACGGGGTGCCCCCGCCAGCCTGGGCTGCCACTACCCTGCTGGCAGCTGGGGACACAGAGCCAGGATTTGGGGGCTGGCTCCACCCACTGCCAGCGACCCCCCCACCCCAGGACACAACAGCAGCAGGGCCCGGCCGGCCCTGCAACCAGCCCTGCAGCCAGGTCTACAGTCTGACCAGCCTCTGCAGCCACTGGGCTAGGGCTGCCGGAAGCTGCTCCCAGGTGGGGGTCCTGCCCGGCTCCCAGGCTGCAGGAAGGAGGAGAGGCAGCCAGGGCCGCGGGGCCCGGACCCCCAACCCAGGACCGGAAGAGCAGCCATGGAAGAGAAGGGAGCTAAGGTGGGTGGGGCGAGGGTCCTCAAATCTGTCCCCATTAGCGTATCCTCAGATAGTTTAAAACATGCTAGAAAGAGGAAGTGTGGAAGGCAGGGGCTTCCTTCCCTGGCTCCAGGGAAGCCCGTTGAGTGCCAGGCAGACAGGGATGGGACCTGTCCCCCAGGGACCCACCTTCCCACCACAGGGAAACAATGCCCGGTGGCTCATTGTCCAGTCCGCTCCAAGCAGGCGCCCACCCCGCAGAGCAGCGTGGGAAGTGGCGGATGGCCGAGTGGACACAAAGGCCCGTGCAGGGGTCAGTGCTGACCTGGGCCAGCCCACTGTCCGGCTTGCCCAGGCCTGACCAGCTATTAAAGGGCCCCACAAGTCGAGGGAACTGAAAAACAGCTACTTAAGCCACCATGCTCCACGGAGGAAGGGGGGCTTTTCACCTGGTCTCCCCGAAAGGTGGAGCCCCAAGTTGCAGACCAGGCTAGGAGTGTGGGTCCTCCCCTGGGGAGTTTTGGGCCAGTGCCTCCACTATCAGGGAGGCCAGGGATGGCCAGGACAGCCACTAGGCCTTTGCTGCCAGCGGGGACGACAGAGCCCGGCCCTGCAGTGCTCAGGCGCGTGCATGTGTGCAACAGGAGCATGCGGGCTGGCGGCCGTTGGGAGGGCTTAACCCACACCGAATCCCAACCCGATTAATTAGGGCAGATGCAGTGGCCAGGCCGTAGGAGATCCTGGCAACCTCCTACCTCTGCTGCTACAGCAGGTGCCTCCAGGGCATGCTCCGTCCTCTGCCAGGGTCCTGTGCCTCCTCTCAAGTGGGCCACACGGCTGCCACGAGCTCCCCGTGGACACCAAGGATGCCCCCCCCACACGAGCTCAGGATCAAGACACTGAGGACA
>NW_006201951.1:1888825-1899577 GCF_000334495.1 Tupaia belangeri chinensis
GGGAGGTGGCGGATGGCCGAGTGGACACAAAGGCCCGTGCAGGGGTCAGTGCTGACCTGGGCCAGCCCACTGTCCGGCTTGCCCAGGCCTGACCAGCTATTAAAGGGCCCCACAAGTCGAGGGAACTGAAAAACAGCTACTTAAGCCACCATGCTCCACGGAGGAAGGGGGGCTTTTCACCTGGTCTCCCCGAAAGGTGGAGCCCCAAGTTGCAGACCAGGCTAGGAGTGTGGGTCCTCCCCTGGGGAGTTTTGGGCCAGTGCCTCCACTATCAGGGAGGCCAGGGATGGCCAGGACAGCCACTAGGCCTTTGCTGCCAGCGGGGACGACAGAGCCCGGCCCTGCAGTGCTCAGGCGCGTGCATGTGTGCAACAGGAGCATGCGGGCTGGCGGCCGTTGGGAGGGCTTAACCCACACCGAATCCCAACCCGATTAATTAGGGCAGATGCAGTGGCCAGGCCGTAGGAGATCCTGGCAACCTCCTACCTCTGCTGCTACAGCAGGTGCCTCCAGGGCATGCTCCGTCCTCTGCCAGGGTCCTGTGCCTCCTCTCAAGTGGGCCACACGGCTGCCACGAGCTCCCCGTGGACACCAAGGATGCCCCCCCCACACTAGCTCAGGACTAAGACACTGAGGCCATGCCCCACCTGGACTTCAGGAGCTCCTCAGGGGCTGCTCACAATGGTTGAGTGGGGAGACATGGGCCACTTACAGACCAGCTCCCTGGGGCTCGGGCAGGTAATGCCACCCTAACCTCTCCTGTCACCACGAGGGCCACACAGCAGGCAAGCACAGCAGCTCCCAGAGTGCTCGGCTGCAGGACTCCTGGGGCCGGCGGGGTTGAGGGGTGTCCCACACTGCAGGGCCATGCCCACCTGACCATCTGACCACTCTTTCATCCAGGGCTCAGCTGAACCCTGGGGCTCAGGGCCCAGCTCCCCGCACTTCCTTGGCCCACAGGATGGCACCCGGCATAGCCCACTGCTGACCACTGGTACTAGAGGCCTGGGGACAAAGCTCACACCTGCCCACCAGCTGGAGGGCCCCAGCTGCAGAGCACACGGGAGGGCTGGCCTCTGCTCTGTTCCCCGACCCCACTCCCGGGACCTTGGCAGGGCCAGTACTAGGCCCGCCCAGCTTAACCACAGCATGGGTGGCCAGCTTTCCGATGGTCCCAGAAGTCACCCCAATAACTCTCGCTGCCTCCCCAAGTCAAACAAGGCATGGAGGGGCTTGTCCATGTCCCATCCCACAGAGCCCCAGTACCCAGCAGACCACCAGGCCCTACCCAGCCCTGCATACCTGCAGGCCGTCTGCACTCTGGCCGGCCCCTCGGAGCCCTTGCAACCCCAGCTACTGAGGCCCCCGGACATGCCGGCTCCAAAAGGCAACATCCCGCCGACAGCCACAGCTGGGGCACTGCCCACTGAGGAAGGCCTAGGTGTCATCTCAGCAAACACGGGGGCCCCAGACCAGCAGGCACTAACCGAGGACGTTCTGGGGAGGGGATCCTTGTGGAGAAAGCGGGACACCCTTGGCTGGGCACGGCAGGGCCCAGACTCTGCTCTTACAAAGCACTGAATAAGGTACAACCTCACCAAATCCAGCCAAGTCCTTGCCCAAATCCCGTACAAATTCACCCATATTCCATACGACCTCACCCAAATTCCGCACGACCTCACAAAATGCCACAGGACCTCACCCAAGCCCTGTATGACCTTGCCCCATCCCACACGACCTCGCCCAAATCCCACACCAGCTCCCCGAATCCTGCATAACCTCACCCAACTCCTGCAGGACTTCATTCAAATACCACACAACCTTGCCTAAATCACACACCACCTCGCCCAAAGTCACCAAATTCCAAACAACTCTGTCCAAAACTCACACCTTACTGAAACCCTATACCTCACGCAAATCCTACACAAAAAAAAATCAAATCCTGCACAACCTCACCCAGAGCCCGTGCAACCTCCCCCAAACCCTGTGGCTAGGGCTGGTCTCCAGAGAGACCTCTCTGTTCAAGGTCTGGGATCACCGGGAAGAGCTCCAATGTGGGAGAGACCAAAGTGGACACCATTCTGGCAGGGGTGTGGGGTCTGCAGCACCAAGGCAGCAGTCCCTTGTCATAGCCTGTGTGTACTGAAGATCGCAGGAGGCTGGACTGAAATCAAAACCAGGAGGAGGGACGGCGCCTGTACCCGTCGGGAGCCAGGCACCCTCCACACGCTCCCTCGGGGGCGCCCGTACCCGTCGGCAGCCAGGCACCCTCCACGCGCTCCCTCGGGGGCGCCCGTACCCGTCGGGAGCCAGGCACCCTCCACGCGCTCCCTCGGGGGCGCCCGTACCCGTTGGGAGCCGGTGCCCTCCACGCCCCCCTCGGGGAGGTGGCTCCTGTCTTCTGGGAAAAGGTGAGCTGCGGAGGAGAGTGAGCAGCATGAGCATGGGGTGCAGTTGCTAGGGGGAAAGTCCCACAGGGGCAAGCCCATGTGCTGGGTGCAGCCGGAGGGCCACCACCTGCCCACCTCCTCCCTCCCCTGGCTTGGCTGCCGGGCGCCTGTGCTGGGCTGACCCTGGTCCCCGGTCGCAGGCACCAGCTCTGCCTGACTGCCAGACGCCGAGGCTGCCCTTGTTCTGACCACTGGATGGGGAATAAGCGAGGAGGCATGCCCCTGGGGCGAGGACAACCCCAGGGACATAAAGATGGGAGGCTGAGGGCCAGGAGGGGCCAAGGCCCAGCCCCTCCCCGCCTGCCCACCTGCCTCAGCATCTTACTGAGAAGCTGGCGGAAAAACGCTCACTCAGAACCCTGACTTCTGCCCCAAACCTCTCGTTTCCAGTAACCGCGTCGTTTCCGCTCAGAGACAACCAAGGCTGAGAGGAAACGGTGGGGGCAGGTCCCTGAGCCCGCAACGCCGGCCTCTCAGGGGCTGGCTCTCCCCACCCACCTGTTCTCTGCATCCCTCCCACGGCTCCCCCTGCAGGTGGCAGCCCGCAGAAGGCCCTCCTGGGATAGGCCCGTGGGCACCAGGTCTGGCAGTGGGAAGGGGAGTCTGGGCTGAGAGCCTCGGCCTGGCCTCCGCGAAGGCCTGCAGGTGGGTGCCAGGGCTCCCCACGGGGAGTGCCGCCCTGTGCTGGGTGCTGCCATGCCCACAGACCAGGCACTTCCCTCCGGCCCTCCAGCCAGGTGTCCCCTTCTCAAACCGCTGCCCATCTCCTGGGTCCACCGCACTCACACGATGCCCACGCTGTGCAGGCCCTGAACCCGGACCGCGTCAGCCGCTGCCCTGTTGGGGTCTGCTCAGCGGGTAACGCCCACAGATGGTGCCACTGACCCAGCTCAGAGCCTGCGACCCCGGGCCTGGTGACAGGACCCCTCACCGACCCTCAGAGCAAGGCTGGCCTTGTCCCAGCCCAGCTCCGGTACGTGGCTCATTGTCCCATGGAAATCTCAATCATCAGCTCCTAGCCTGCCTCCCGGGCCCACCTGGTGCCCACCCGTGCGGGCAGGGCCAGTGAGCTGGCCGAGGCTGGGGCGCAACTTCAGTGCCTCCTGGTCCCTGTGAGGAGTAGCCAGCTCTCTATAGTGCTGCCCCGGGGCAGTGGATGGGGGAGGGCCTGCAGAAATGACCCCTCAGTAGCGCAATCACTCTCAGGTCCACAGATGCACAGAGCAACCCCAAGATGTCAGCACCATCCGCCCCACCCACTTCTGGGGACCCCCAGGTCCCAATGCTGAAATGGGTCTCTGCTGACCAGCACGGATGGGCCCTCAGCACTTCTGAGGCAACCTGAGGGGTTTGCTTCTGTGCCTATGGGCAAGGGACCCGGACCCGGCTCTCCGCACACAGAGCCCTCACCTCCTGGCCAGCCCAGAGTGTCTGGGGAAAGGGGAGGCCTAGAGCTAGCCATGCCTCTCCCTGCCCAGGGCAGGAGACCAAGGAGCGGGCAGCGGTGAGCTGGGGCCTCACTGCCCACTCCCCTTGCCTGGGGCCCCCCTATCTGCCAGTCCCACCCCGGCCAGTCTAGATGCTTCTGCTCGAAGATGGCAGTTGAAGCCCCCCTTGTGGTCAGCTCCTCTCTCCTGCCGCCTGTCACCAAGCAGGGAGGCTTCCCTCCTGCCCAGGTGAGGCTGCACCTGCTGGGCCATCCAGGCTAGGGCCTAGCACCCAGAGCACTCAGCGCCAGCCCACCTGCAAGCTGGCCTGGAGGCTGAGCGGAACTGGCTCCTGGCTGTCCCTCAGTCCACCCTGGCGCACGCCAGGCTCCTCACGGCATGCAGGCACATGGACAAGGCCAACACTCCCGGGAAGATGAGCTGGACATTAGCACCCCCCGGCCGACAGACAGCACGAGGACTCAGATGCTGGTGCCGAGCACTGGCCAACCCGATGGCCCCAAGTGGCTAGAACCCAGTCCCCAAGGCTACCAGGCCTCGGCGGTGATGCAGATGAACCGGAATGCTGGCACTCGGCGAGAAGCCAGGCATGAAAGCCCTGCGGTCAGCAGGGGCAACTCCGCAGCGACACAGAGGGGCAGGGTGCCGGGCTGGGGGGCAGCCACACAGCCTCGTGACCACTGGCCCCTCGGTCAGCACACTTGGAACCGCTCACCTGCAAGTTCTCCAGTGTCATTTGCCCCCCAGAAGCCCTGACGCATACGTACCCCGAAAATGCAGTCTCGGCTCTCGGCTGCACTCAGGGTCCCTCTCTGCCCTGGCACTTCCACAATCACAGCCCCTTCCTGGCTCTCGCGCTCGATCCCCGCTGCCCGCCCATCACAGGGCTGGCACAGATGCAGCCCCAAGGGCTCTAGGACCACTTACCCCAACACCCTCCTGCACAGAGGGGTAACTGGGGCCCAGGAGTTACGGTCTGGGGCACAGCAGATACGAGCCAGCTTGCCGTCGGGGTGCCGGGGTAGGAGGCAGGAGGGCCAGAGACAGAACCAGCTCTACCTGGGAACACGAGCCAGACACACCCTGGCCCGCAGGTGCGACGCCCCGAAGTCAGCCACTTATTAAAGCCAGGAGGCTTCCTCCTTGGCCTCTGGGAAGCTCTGGACCCGACTGCACATGAAGAGCCCCCACACGGCTGGCCTCAGACCCTCTCCGCCGCCTCTGCTCGGCTCGGACTGTTGTCCCATGTGTCGACTGGGATAACAGTCCCCCCACGGGGCCGTACGCCCAGGGAGAGCCCCATGAGCACGGCGCTACCATGGCCGCGATGCTGAGAAGGGCAGTCTAGGTGCCTGAGCAGCTCTGCAGACAGGAGTGAGACAGGAAAGCTCCGTCCCAGAGGGGGCAAAACCCCCGGCCCAGCCTGGCACTGCCCACTGCACTGCCAGTGGTGGCCACAGCTGCCTGCTGCCCTGGACCATGATGCCCTGCTGCCCGGGGTCTGGGGGTCCTGAGGCCCAGCCCGGCCACCCTGTGAAGGGCTCCGCTCATACTGAATGCCCTGCTCCTGCTTCCTGCCAAGACCACGGTCTTCTCTCACTCTTCCTTAAAAAGCCTTTGTCCAGTGGAAAGAAGGGTTGCCATTCAGAGCCAGAACCTGCCCAAGAGTGCACCGTCCTTCAGGAAGCCAGGCTCCCCCCGACAGCCACGGCGGCCACAGTTCAGGTACGGACGCAAGCCTTGCGGCTGACGCCATGTGTGTTTAAACGCACTTTTCTAACCCCAGCGCTCTTGAAGACCAGGCTGCATAAACAGAGGAAGTCCTGCTGCAGACCTCTGCAGCCTGGGGGGAGGGTGGGCAGTGACCTGTCCCTCCCGGCCTCAGCCTTGCCCGGCAAGGCCCGCAGGTGACTCAGTGGAAAAAGGGAGCAGGTGACAGAAGACTTGTTCCACTCGGCTCCTCCGGCTCCTCCGAGCAGAGCACAGCAGTCACTTCCCCTGGAGCCTCCTTCCTCCTCTTTGAAAGGGAAGCCACACCCCCAGCCCGGCTTCCTCCCAGCAGCCGGGAAGTGGCTGGGGCAGTGCAGGCAGGGCTGGGCGGTGGCTAGGGACACTGGCTGGAGAAAAGGAGGGGCAGGATTCTAAAAACCCTGAGACAGCTGTGTGACCCTGGGGCCAAGTACTGACCTCTCTGGGCCTCTCCCCTCTTACTTCCGTGCCTGTTGTCGGACCCCAGTCCTGTTACATACAGGCTGCTGGGAGCCAGGCCACCAGTCAGGGCCCAGCCCACTCTGACACGTGTCTGACCCCCCACCCCCACCCCCTGCAGCTAGTGGAGCCCAGCAGGCAGGATCGGGGCCGGGCAGGAGGCCAGGATGCTGGCCCTCAGGACCAGCAAGGCCCCCACCCCTGAGCAGCTCCTCTGGGACTCTGAGTTGATCAGAGAATGAGGATCTTGAAAGCAGCACTGTCGGGTCACAAGGAGAAAGCAGGGAGAGCACAGATCCCTCTGGGGCCACCGCACTCCCTCTTACACCATCCCGGGACCACCTGACAGATGGGGAAACTGAGGCTCTGGCCAGCCGACGCCCCAGTGTCCTGGAGTAAGTAGGCTGGGGGAACCAGGCCCCAAACGCAGAGTCGTCCAAAGCTAAAGGCCATCATCCTCCAACCAGCGCCCTGGGAGTGATGGCATGCCACTTCAGAGGCCACCTGGAAGATGTCCAGTCCTAGCCATCCAGTGGGGTCGGTCAGAGAGCGCACACTCATCCAATCAGAATCGCTCCCTCCAGCTCTTCCCACCCTCCTCCAGTCAGAGGGAGGAGGGGAGCCGCCTCAGAGGCAGCCAGCAGGTTGGAAGGAGGCCCAGGGCTGCAGGGACTCCCCAAGCCTGCTCAAGGGGCCATTGCCCTCCCACCACAGCCACAGCACAAAGCCCAGAGCCTGAGCTCCACCGAGCACACTGCCCAGACCTAGGGACGCCTGGACCTCTGCAAGGCACGTGGCACCAGTGGGAAGCACTTTTCCCAGTGCTGAGTCCTAGAACCTCCAGCCGGCGGCCTGAGGGAAGGGTCCTTCTCCTTGGGGTGCAGTGATGACTCACCAGGTAGAGGCACGCCGTACCGTGACTCCACGTTCCCACAGCCTTTCACAGGCACAAGTCCAGGAACCTCCTGAGGGTCATGACTGGGCGTGCAGAGCCAGGATTTGCACGGAGGTCAGTGGGGCTCCCAAACCTGTGCCCCAAGACCTCCTGGGTGCTCTGGCCAGCTCCCAGTAGACCTCCTGGGACTTTTAAGGATGGTAGACAGGAAGGGGTGGACAGAGAGCTCCATCCCATACCTGAGCCCAGGGAGGGAGCCAGGGGACCCTACCCTGGCTCGGCCGCGGTGCCCCCCAGCTGTAGGGTGTACACACCTGCAGCTCTCCCAAGCAAGGCCTGGCCGCGTCACTGTACTGTCCCGAGGCGGGAGACTGAGCAAGGCACTTCCGCTCTAGCTCCTAACCGGACTGGTGGGGTGCGCACAATGGGGTCTCTGTGGGCTGAGTTTGGCCACATGCCAGGCCCAACTGAGGCAGGCCAGTCACCAAAGGCCGCCTAAGAGGAGAAGGAAAGTGTTGGCAAAGACCCTAGGTTTGGGAAGTGGGGGGAAAAGCCACCACCCCAGTGCTTTGCTGTCTTGAAGGGAGTTAGCTCAGAGGTCAGGGGCGCGGTACTGAAGGGGCCACAGTGGTGTGTACCCCAAGGCACAGCACGCCCAGCTGAGATCGCATGTAACCCACACTGTGGCCCAAGAAGACCCCAATAACAAGCCCTGGCGTTCTGTGGGCCCGGCTTGCCCGCTCTCTGGTGGCACTAAAGAGACTATTCCTAAATCCCCTAGAGCAACACACCCTGCCCTCCCAAAGTTCTGTGCAGGGTAAGAATATCTGCATCCCTGGCTTGCGTGGGTGAGAGGCAGAAGAAACAGGGCCCTCTGCGGCAGAGAAGGGGGTTACACATTCTGGGAAGCCACGCATAATTAATCACACACCATTCATCCGCCTTCCCCGACAATAGCGGCTGCACTCCCCCGAATCCCAGCTGTCGGTCTCTGAATGGAAGGAAACAAGATTTAGGGCATCAAGCGTCAGTGAGGCTTCTGCAGGGGGAGAAAAGGGCCCCAAAAACGCAAAAAAAAAAAAAATAGTGTGCATTCATTAGTGTCCGACAAAGACACAATCAGCTTTGTCCATTAAACTGCTCACAGACCTGCTTAATTGGCTTCGGTTTGGAGAGGGTGGGGGGCAGGGGGCTGCCTGCCCACAGGCTGGGCTGCCAGTGAAGACAGGAGCCCGGGCTGGGGGTTGTCAAGGGAATGGGCCTCCAGCAGTTGGAATGAGGGCACGCCGACGGGCTGGGGAGCCAGTTCTGCACCGGCAGCTTCCAGGGGAGGGGGAGGAGCCTACTCCAGTCACTCAACACCTCCTCACTGCTCTGGTTGGTGCTCACAGGCCAGCAGAAGACAAGCTCAATCTTCTCATCAGGTACCTGTCCCCTCCCCAAATACACCATGCCTGTTTCACAGCTGAGGACCAAGCTCAGAGCCACAGGGCCACCAAGGGGATGCAGACACCAGCACCCAGAAATCCAACTCTAGACAGTGACCACATGCAGAAGCAGGCTCCCCTGAGCTTGCCACCTGCCCTCTCCAGGCGGTGCTGACCATCGAGGGAAGGTGTCACCTGCCCAGAGGAGCTTCCCCATGGGCGGGGGCCCGTGTCTGTCTGGGAATGGTCCACAGCACCTCTGGCAGGTCCGCTCTTTCTCAGACACTTTGAGAAGAGCCGCGGGGCCAGGGATTCCAATCCAGTGCCCCTGGAACCCGAGGTGGCCCATGAGGGAGCTCTCAAACCTCAAGCGGCCAGACCAGCTCCATGGGCGGCATAATTGCTGGTGATTAAGTAATTGCCAGACTTTGTCCAATAAAAGTCAGCACGTGACCGCGCCCAGCCTTCTGGGCCATCTCCAGAGGACAATGGCCTAGTGTTCTGTCCCCTGCCGCGCTGCTGCAGAAAGCAGGGGCTCTGCTCCCGACAAAGCGACAGGTCCCCCAGGGGCGGTACTCACACACAGGCCTCTGTACCGTTGGCAGCTTCACACTTCCCGCCATTCAAGCAGGTCTCACCGGGCTGGGAGCATCGCAGGCCTGGAAGGTTCCAGAGACAGGGGTCAGCCTCAGCCTGCACCAGCGCCCGGCTCCCAACTGCCAGCCCATGACCCTGGGGACAGGGTCTGCCACTAGCCCCAAGCCAGGGTCCTCTACTGCCCCACACCTCAAAGGAACTCCACTCAGTGATCCAGGGTTGCTGGGGGCAGGGGACCCACCAGCCTGCCCAGAGCTCTGTAGTCAGAAATGCAGTCCAGACAGGGCACACTCACAGTGGGCAAGGGGCGGCCTGGGCTGCCTGGACAGCACCGCCACGCTCCCTAACTTGGTACCTGCCCGCTGCTCACTGGAGAGCCCCCCGGCAGGGCGTGGGCCCCCACTCAGTCCCTGCCATGGACCCTCACTGTCCAGCTGAGTTCTGCAAGGGGGCCGCTGGCGCGGGGGTGGGCACACTCAGCTCGGTCGTGGGAAAATGCGACAGCTGCAGGCCCGCCGCCCCGCCCGCCAACAAAGCGCTGGCCACAGAATCAGAGCAGCCCATTGTCGCGGGGCCGCCTCCCAGGGCACTGGGCTGCATGGCCTGCCCCGCCTCCGCGGACACCCAATACCTGCTCTCAGGACGGGCATCTCCAGGGCAGCCCCCCCACACACCCACGGGAGGGTGGAGATACCTGTCCCAAAGGAATTCACCCCCTTCTCCAGAGGGATCAAGCCCTGATTCCCCCCTACTAAGGCTGCCTGAAGGAAGCCCTGTGTTGGGGCGTGCGTGTGCGTGTGAGAGAGAGAGAGAGACAAGGCCCTACTTTGCTTTTTGAAAGAGGATAGATAACTCGCATTTTCGACTTTTTGGGGAGAAGCTCCCTTAATCGTCGTCAGGTTCCCGGAGACCCCTTGTGTGAAGCAGACAGAGAAGTTCCTCCCGTCCCACTGCGTCCCGGTAAAGACTTCCAAACTTCAACTCCGCAAAGTAAAAGGAGCCGGTCCCGGCAGCAGCGAGTCGTCCCACACCGCCCTCCCCCCAAACTGTGCGCCTGAGAGCCTGGCTGGGGCAGCCATGCAGGGGGGACTAGCGGCGCCCGGGACCCGGGCCCACGCAGCCCGCCGCCGCTCGCGACCGCACCTCGCTCCCCCAGCGGAATCGGGCTGCCGCGGTGGGCGAAGGCGAGCGCGGCGCCCCGGACCCCCATTGTGCGCCCCGGTATCTCTCCCTGACGCCGGACAGAGACCAAGAAGAAACAACATAAAGAGCCCGAAAGAAGCAGGAAACCAAAACCGACTCGATTCAAACCGAAAAGTATTAGTAGGCAGCCCGCCCGCCCCGGGGCGAGTCCCACGCTCAGCCGGCGAAGGGCCAGGCGGGGTTCGGCCTCCGGAGCTCACAGCGCCCGAAGCCGGGCTTCGATCTTGTTCCCAGAACGCGAATCTGCCGCAAACGAAAGACGTCCAGGAGGACGGTCCGTGCTCCCCAACCCGGGACTCCCGCCTCCCCTACCTTGGCCGCCTGGTCTCCCCACTCTCTGTCACCGAGGACACGCACGGGGCGTCCCCAAAGTTCCCAAAGGGCGCGGGAAGTTCGAGCTCGCTGGTGGGCGGGTGCCTACCTCGTGCGCCAAGCGCGGGCAGCAGCGCCAGGCAGAGCAGGGGCGTCAGGAGCGGCGGCATGCCTGCCCGCCGGCTGCCCGCTGCGCCCGGGCGGAGGCCTGC
>NW_006201951.1:1900088-1912061 GCF_000334495.1 Tupaia belangeri chinensis
GTCGTCAGGTCGACCCGGGGCGCGCGTCCGGAGCCCGGGCCCTCCGGAGCTGGGCACCACCGCTGCGCGGACGGGGTCCGGAGCGGGCACCTCGGGACTACTTCCCGCCCGAAAGTTTTCAAAGGCCAAAAGTTTGAGCCGGACTGCGGAAGGATCCGCCGGCAGGGCCGCTCTCCGCGACAACTGACGAAGTAAATTTGCATCTCAATAGCAGAGAGGCGCGAGCAGAGTGGGGAAGGCGAGACCGCGGAGAGCCTCGTCTGGCGGCGGTGCGCTGGGCCCAGGGAGCTGGGCAACAGCAGCCGAGGCCAAGTTTAGAGGACCTAGGGCCTGGCGGGGTCATCTGGGAAAAGTCGCGCCCAGGACAACAGTGGGTGTGTCCCTGGCCCAGAAGTTCCACTTCGGGAACCCCATGGCCATGGCTGTTAAATGTCCCGAGGAGCGAGAGCAGGCACTTCTGGCCTTGACTTCCGCAGCACTTAACCGTGAGGGGGGTGGTGGCGGCGCAGCTGCCGTGGCCTCTGGAGAGGGTGATTGGGCCCGAAGGGAGCAGCCCAGGAGCGTTGTACACCTGCTCTGCAGGGAGCACCCCTCAGGTACTCTCTGCTCACCTCCCCCTGTGCCCTGTGCCGCCAGCCTAAGGTGGCCGGGAAATCGCATGTGGCTGGGCAGATCCGCTGCTGGCGCTGACGGAGCTGCTCCCACGTGCCCCTTCCGCATGGTTTACTCCCCACTGCGTGCCAGGCTTGGGCATCGTGCCAAGCCAGTTAAGCACTGGCGTACAAAAAGGCTGCTGTAGCCCCTGCACCCGAGGTTCGCCCCACTCGGGACAGGCAGCGCCCCTTCTGGTCCCAACGCTGGGTGGTAAGGGCAGTGGACAGAGGCACATGGCCCCAGCCCAGGCCTGGAGGCCCTCCTGGAGCAAGAAGGGGTGGGGAGGGACTGGCCAACAAGGGCACTAGGCAGGGAGAAGTCAGAGGACTGCAGACCCCGGAGGTAGTGGTTGAGGCGGGGAAGCGCAGGGATAGTGCAGGTTCTACACCTGCCCCCAGCTTGCCTTCCTTGGCACACTGGTTGTAGAGCGTAGCGAGTGTTATAGCGTCACCAGTCTGGAGCCAACCTCCGCGCCTGCCTCCTCCCCAAAGCTGGCCTCACTCCTTCTGAGCCCCGGGTAACGTCTCAGGGTCAGTGCCCGGGAGAGGCGGCGCCTGGAAGCAGAAGCGATGTTTATGGAGCACAGCCGAGGCCTGCAGGAGCAGTTTCCATAGAAGGAAGAGTGGCGTGCCATTCACTGACTCGGACTCAGGACTCACACCACGCCCCCTTGACTCCTGACCTGGGGTCGGGGACCCAAGGCCTCAGGCTCAGTGCTCTCTGGGGTGCCAGGCATGTCCCTGCCGTGAACCTCCACAGGAGCCACAGTCCTGCCTGCTCCTGCTTGGAATAAGTTCTGGTCCCTCTGCTCAGGACAGCCTGAGGTGGGAAGAGGTAGCCCCTCCAGGAAGCCTCCCAGCTCTGCCCTGCTGACCTCCACTCCAGGCCTTGGTCCTCAGCCCTCAGGGAAGAGAGGACCTGGCAATGTCTCGGTGGCTTGGTGGCCACCAGTCACACCACCTGGGCACTCTCGTTAGGCCAGTCACCACTGGAGCAGCTGGCACAGACAGGAGGGCAGTACAGTCTTGGCTTCCTGGCTTCTACCCCTATACCACCTGGACCCTGAGAGTGCTGCTCAGGCGTTCTCCCTGCGTGCAGCGGCCCATGCCTGTCTCCAGGACAACGTGCCTTGACCAAGGCGTGCACCTGACGGCTTCCCAGAAGGGACCTCCGTAGACAACAGGGCTGCTCTCGCACACCTGCGTGAATGGCCTTCCTGGACCGCTCGGATCCATCAGCACGAGCCAGGACAGGACAGGATGACAGAGATGAGAAGGCGTGGCCCAGGCAAGGCCTTGGGAAAGGGACATCTCAGCCGGCATCAGAGCCTCGCCCCTCCCTGGCCGTCCCTGTGCGTGCGTACCTGCACCAGCTCCCCTCGCTATGACCTGGAGGGATGCCTGGCCGGAATCCGGGGTTCAGGATTAGGGCTGAAGACTCCATCCTGCACTCTCGGCAGGCCCCCACTGACTGCTGGGGCGCAGTCAGCCTCCCCTCCTTGCTAGCCCCTGGCAGATAGCTGAGGCTTTTCATTCACAAACTAGGCTGGAGGGTCTGGCCTTCCCATCTCTATTCAGGAGGCTGGGGTGAAGGTTGGGGGCCAAGACCTTCTCCTAGAGGACAGAGACAGCCCTGGGCAGTGAGCGCTGGGGAGCTGGCACCCCAGCCGTCTGTTTCTTTTACTGGGTTCACTGTTCTGTCAGCTCCAGGCCTTGTCCTCCGCTGAAATGACCCCTCCCTCATTTATCCCTGAGTGACCTCTCAGCCTTCAAGTCCTCCAGGAAGGCACCCTGGAAGTCCCAGCCCTAACCTCATGGTCCTGCTCAGTGCATTACTTGTCTGTGGCCTCCAAGACAGAGCCTGTCCCTCTGGGTCCCAGCACTGGCATGGTCACTCCAGGTTTGCTGGCTGACCCGTGGCTGTCAGAGGTGGCAGGCTTGCGGGTGTGGGGCCAGCAGGTGCATGCTCAGGGCTTCTGCAGCACAGCCACCGCCCCCAACAAATGCTATGCTGCCACCCTGACCCCTCCCGCCCTGTGCCCAGGGCTTCCCCAGACCCAGCTGCAACGACAGCGTGCCCTTAGGCGTGGCAGAACTCTGTCCAGGGCCCCGTCTCCACACTGTCCACCACCTAGGAGCCCCCCTGCCCCCTTGAGGCCCAGGAAGGAGGGTCAGCACCCCAGAACCCAGCCCTGCCTCTCTTCACAGAGGCCCGGGAGGGTGTTGCCCGGGCAAGTCCTAGGTGCTTGCTTTCCTGATCAAGTGAGCCGAGGGTGCCCACTGACACGGGCTTCATGGGTGGAGGGCTGGCCCCCAGGTAGCCCCGGCACTCCGCAGGGGTGGACTGCAGGGTGCTGGTGGAGACCCCACGATCCTTTCCGGGTGCTAGTCCTCTAGGGTGTCCGGTCACTCAGAGCACAGACCCTGGCTGGGTGCAGAAAGGACAGCACATGGGCCAGCTGGTGCCAAGGGGCTTAGGGCAGATGGATCCCACGTGGCCAGCTGTGTGGTTCAGGTTCCGGACCCAGCAGCTTGAAAAACATGCCAGATGTGCATACCCAGAATCCTGAAAAAAGAGAAATGGAAGAGGAATTGCAGTGTAAACATCCCCCAGGGGAGTGCTTCTCGGTTAGGTATGAAGACAGCAGATGGCCCAGGGCACAGCCTCCTGAGAGGGAGGTCCCCTCTCCAGTCCCCGGTGTCCCTCTGCTGCCCACAGAACCTGGGCCCAGATGGTTCAATGGCTAACTTCTGCTTCCTAGGATCCCAGTGACATATAGGTTGGAGGGTGGGCTGAGAAGCTGCTCAGGCCTGTTGGAATCTGGAGGGCTTCCTGGAGGAGGACCATTGGCCAGATGGGCATAAAGGGGCTGAGCTTAGGAGCTCATTCCCCAGGCAGGGCCGGCTGTCGCCTTGCCCTTCTTACAGACCTTGCAGACGGACTGAGGCTCTGAGTGGGGCTGTGGAGCATGCCTGGCCCTGGCCTACCCCTGCCCCAGCTCCTCAGCCCCAGGACCCCTGCAGGGCGTGGGAGGAATAAGAGGAGGAGAGCTTCCACCCTGCCTGGCCCTCTGCCTGGCCCCCTGCCTGCTTCTGCTTAGAACTTTTTCCAAAAAGAAAGGGCCCCGGGGGACGAAACTGCGAGGCCCCGCCCCCCGGAGCCCTACAGATCAGAGCTCAGAGCCCCAGAGCCCAGACTGAGTCACTGGGGAAGCTCTGGCTGAGCCTCCCACCTCCACTCCCGCTCCCTCCTGGCCTGCCCTCCGCTGTCAGTCGTCTGCCTGCCTCCTGGCTTCCTTCTTTCCTTGCTTTCTCTCCTCCTCCCTCCCCCAGCCCCTCTCCCTCTCTCCCTCCTTTCCTTCCTTCCTGTCTCCTCCTCCCATTTCTTCCTTTCTAGAAGTAAAAATAACTGGAATTATTCAAAAAAAGAAGAATTTCTTTTCAAAAAAGAACTGTCTTGTTTGCGGGGGAAGTCATCCCAGGCAGAACCCTGTGGCCCGGCAGCAACAGTGGAGGGTGGGGGAGCCACCACCGCATCCCAGGCGGGACTGGCCATCCTTGCCCTCAGCTGCCTGCCTGAGCCTGAGCCTCCTCCCTCTGCTCCAGACACATTTAAACATGTTTAGAACTTCCGTCATTCCCCATTCACCCGCCACGGGCCCCTCAAAAAGAAACGGGCCTGGAAGTGGGGGTTCGGCTCCAGGGAGCACCGGGACTCGGGAGGTAATGGGGCAGACATGCCGGCGGTCTCTTGGGGAAGGGAACAACCCCGACAAATCCTTAAGTAAGACCAGAATTCTTCTCTATTTCTGCCTTGACAGTTAAGCAGAAACTTGCCAAAACCAGAGGCCTGCTGAGCGTCGGCGTGGGAACCTCGGTCTAGTCAGGCTCGCTCTGGGCCACTTAAGTGAAAACAGGCACTTCGGTGGCGGTGGCGGGTGCCAGGCCAACGTGCAGCCCTCAGCACTGGGCGGGAAGGGGCTTGCCTCCTGCACCCTCCTCCTGGCCTCTGCAGCCTCCTCCTTGCAGCACGGGGCCTCTCACCAGTCAGGGTCAGCATTTGGCGCAACCGCTTTTTGTTTTGTTTTGGTTTGGTTTTAAATAATTATTTATTTTATTTTTATTTATTCATTCATATTTTTAATTTGACCAGAGAGAGACAGAGGGTGAGAGTGAGAGAGACAAGTGAGAAAGCAAGCCACCAGATTCAAACCATGGTCAGCCACGTGGGAGTGTCCAGCGCCAGAAACACCACGCCACCTGCCGGTCCCTTGGCGCAACTGTTTTCAAACCCCCCAAGAAAAGCCAGTCTCTGCTATGGTGGCGGCCCCCACCCTGCCTGCACTGGAAGGGGCGCTGGTGGCCCTGGCTGCAGCCGCAGCCACTCGGGGCCTTGCCCATCATGTGAGACTTCTGCAGGGCGGGGAGGGAGCAGAAAACGCTTGTGACTGAAGTGAGGCCAGGGGCCGTGACGGCCTTAGTGGCTCGTTCTGGGGGCTCCCGTTGCCCTCCTTGGCCTGATGCCACACAGACTTGAATCCAGGCCTGGCGGTGGGGGGTGACCCTGTGCTGAGAACACCCAGGCCAGGTTCAGTGTCTGTGGCCTGCCCGGGCCCATGCCTGCCCTGGGGCTGCTCCATCTCTGGGTTCTCTCACCTTCGGTTCTCACTGACTGAAGCAGGACTCAGGGGGACACTGCTGTGCTGGGGAAGGTAAGTGTGCATGTGAGTGTGCAGGACTGGTGCCAGGGACGATGGGTCACCTGGAAGTGACCTGCACGCAGTGACGCTCAGGCAATGGGGAAGTGGGGCCGCTGCGACAAGCCAGACCCACGGCACGCCCCCCAATTCATCCCCTGACCCCAGACCAGCCTTTCCAAGGGAAGGCCCTGCTGCCCACAAACCCCCAGCTCTGGCTTGAGGGCGGACCCTGGTAGGACATTCAGACTGCTGTGGCCCGGGTGGGAGGCAGGGCAGGCACCCTCCGCTCGCCCGAGGTCCCTCTTGCCAGGATGCTTCTTGAGCCTGCTGGGCGGGCCCGGGAGGCCAGGCTGGCAGTAGTGGGGTGTGGTGGCCTACTCCTCCATCCAGGAGGGGGTGAGAGAAAGCTTAGCTTCCCCGCACCTTCACGAGCCCACCCTCGGAGGCAGCCCTCAGCCTTGCCCAGTGGCTCCCAGAGCTCACACCTAGACCTTCACCTCTGCATAGGATCAAGTAGCAAGGAGGCCCGAGGCCACGCCCAGCCTTGACTGTGTTCCTTGGAGACGCCCAGAGGGGACCCTTGGCTTGCGGACACGATGCAGCTCCAGGTGCATTCCGGACACTCCGCACCCCTTTGTCCCTGTAGAAAGGGTCATTGCAGGGCTGCTGGAAGAGGAATGTCAGTTGTGGGGTGGCCCTGGGTGGATTCGGGGGGACCCTCCATAGGACTCAGCTGTGGGCAGATCATGTTTTTGGTTCCCCTCTACCCCACGACCCTCGGTCACCACACTGGACCCCCAGGAGCCCGAGGGACAAGCCTGAGGCTCAGACCACCTTCCTCACTGGACTCCCAGCAGGCTCCTGCCAACCTCCCACATGCAGCACGCAGGCAAACCGAGCCGGGCTCAGAGTGAGACAGATGGGCATGGCTTGTGTCCAGGGGGCTCCTGATGATGGGGGCCAGGGCGCGGGTAGCCATTCCACTCCCACCACCAGCAGAAGGCCCTAAGTCCTTGGAACCCAGAGCCCAGACCCCAACCCTCAGTGAGAGGGACCATCCCTGTGGGGCCCCGCTGCCCAAACCCCACAGCAGCAGGGCCAGTCATCCTGAGGGCCGGAGGGCTCAGGGGCCAGGCACGGACAGCCAAGGGGAGAGGTGCAGGGCAGCCTTGGGCAACCCTGAAGGGACACTGACCACTGGCCCTGCTAAGCCAGGGCAGCCTCTGCAGGTCCCACGTGGGGAAAGTGAGGCAGAGCGCCCAGGACGGGGCCGTGCAGGAGGCCAGCAGGAGGCTGACGTGGCGGCCGGGCTGGCGTCCCTGTCCGGCCTGCGCTCTGGGCGGCGGGGCTGTTTGCACATCGAGGCTGGTCTGGGGAAGACACAGCCGTGTTTACTGATCCCGTCTCCCAGGAGTGGGCATTCGCTTTCTCTTCCGGATTACAAAAACTCACAGAATAAACAGAGAGCCTTGCTTTAGGGAGGCAGACGCCCCCTCTGTCCCTTTACCGCAGCTGGGGGCTGGCGGGGGCGGAGGGATGTAGTGGGGCGTCCAGTTCCCAGGGCCTCCTCCAGAGCCTTCCCCAAACACCCCTGCCCAGGCCACTCGGCCCTGTCATGGTTCTGAGCCATTGCCATTTCGTAAGTAATTCGACACCCTTCTCCCTGTGAGGACTCCCTGGGGACAGGTGGGGGTCCAGCGAGCTTGCTGCTGTGTAGACGCTCAACTGGGGTGGATGGACTTGAAAGATGGGGCCCTCTAAGCCATCACGGGGCAGCTCTCCCATCTGCCACCCCGCCCCACGGTGATGCCATTCCAGCCACAGGGGCGGCCCCTTGAAGCAGGGTCACTGTGGTCTCAAGACCTGGGCTCTGGAGGCAGGGGCCGGGAGCCTCATGCAGGCCTCGGTGTGAGGAGCCACATTAGACCAAGGCAGCTGTGTCCCAAGTTACCTGAGTATCAGGACAGCCTAGGAGCATCCGTGGCGGCCTCCGTAGCTCAGCGGGCCAGGTCATCGTGACCGGGTATGGAGGGCATGGGTCGGAGGGAGCCTTGTTCCCCGGACGCTGGAGCTCGTTGGGGCTCCACGATGGTCTGGAACTATCCGGAAACACCCAGAGACAAACGGCTCCACGCCAGGGTGGGCCGGAGACGCAGCAGCCATGGCCCCTTGACCCTTCCCTGGATTTCTTTTCTGCGGGCTGCTCAGGAACTCAGAGAAAAGCCTCCTGGGGTGCCCGGGTGGGCAGGGCGTGGAGAGAGGGCACCGGCGGCAGCCCTTCCTGGGTCTTCACGGTGGTTCTCAGTGTGGTGTGTGCGTGGTGCGCACGTGGCAAGTCTGTGGCCCTGGCTGGCTGGAAGGCAAGGGCAGACCACACAAGCCGGGACCTTGTTAGGGTCTCGCTCTCTGTCTCTCTTTTTTTTTTTTTGAGAGAGATTTTTGCTATAGGGTTCATGAGCTCGCCAGAGAGACAGAGGACAGAAAGTGAGAACTCACCCCCGGGGGGAATGGCCACGCCACAATCCCTTCTCCTCCATTCTCCTCTTGGGATTTTGGGCACGCACACACACCTGGCATGAGTTTCAAGTTGCTGGGTCCAGGACTTGAACCGTGTCAGCCATATGGGAGTTCAGTGACGTAGCCATTACACCATCTGCTGGTCCCTCTCTCTCTCTATTTTTTTTAAATTAGAGGTTTTGCCATAGAGCGGGTGTGCTTGCTGGAGAGACAGAGAGACAGAGACAGTGAGAGGGAAAGTGAGAAATCACCCTCCAGCGGGATGGCCACACCCAATCCCTTCTCTGTTTTCCTCCTAGGATCTTAGGCACACATACACATGTGCCTGGCATGAGTTTCAAGGCACCGGGTCTAGGATTCAGACCGTAGTTGGCCATGTGGGAGTCCAGCCACGAAACCACCACACTATCTGCTGTGTCCATGGGGGTCTCTCTCATTCTCTCCTCAATAAATCAGTAAACAAAAACTGAGTTTATGTTAGTTTTAAAATGAAGACACTGTTTGCCGCAGGTAAGCCAGCTCTGGCCAGGACACTGTCCCACAGACTTGGGTTCTCCCTAGTATCTGCCGACAGGTACGCAAGGTGCCTCCCCTTCGATTTCAGCTACAGGCAGTGGAAGGGGGCGAGGATTCCCTTCGCTCCCTGCAAGGACGTTCTGGAATCGCTCCCGCATGGCCAAGGGAGGGCTCGGGAGTCGAACCTCAAGCTTTGGAACCAGAGGCCCTGACCCTCATGTGCTCCTGGCCTTGGTCTGGCAGTTGGGTGACGTTGGGCGGTGACTCCTCTGTCCCCGAGGCCGTCTGTGGGAATGGCACAGTCTGGAAGCAATGGTCTCCACCCGGCTAACTAGGTACTCCATGGTCAGCCCTGGCCTTGCTCCTGAGGGCCCACTGCCCTCTTCTCACCCGTGCATTCAGACTTCCGGGCCCGGGGCAGGCCCAGGCCAGCCAGGACAGGGTCCGGCGTGTGTACCGAGCATCGTTGGCTCTCCGGAGCCATGCCAAGCTGGGGAGCCTGAGCAGTCTGTACTGCCCGTGCAGACGGCCTGCAGGCTGGAAGCCACACCGAATCAAGGCACTCAGAAACAGACAGAAAAGCTCCTGACACATCACCGAAAGCCCTGGACCCAGCCACACCTGAAGGTGTTATTAATAATATCGTTACGGGCCAGTCAGACCATGTGGTCGTTACAGTGCCTGGACCCCCGCATGGCAGGTTGTGTGGTTCTAGTTCTTTTTTTTTTTTTTTGAGAGGTTTTCTGCTATAGGGCACATATGTTCGCCAGACAGACAGAGACAGAGAGACAGAAAGCGAGAAATCACCCCCCGGGGTGGGTGGCCATGCTGTAATCCCTTCTCCTCCATTCTCCTCTCTGGATCCTGGGCACGCACTCATAAACACCCGGCATGAGTTTAAGTCACCGGGTTCGGGACTCGAACCACAGTCGACTACATGGGAGTCCAGCGACATAGCCATTACGCCAACTGCCGGTCCCATGTGTGGTTCTAGTTCTGGACTCAACAGCTTGAAAATCATGCCAGGCGCATGTACGTGCATGGCCAAAACCCCAGAGGAGCACCGAGGAGAAGGGTTACTGGGTGGCCACACCCCCTGGGCGATTCCCTCCCCCAGCAAGCACACGTGCCCGATAGATAGTATAAACAAATAGATAAACAAATAAGACTAGAAATTGTTGGCAATAAAAATATACACTAGTAAACACAAACAGTAAGAAGCATCTCATTTATTTCGCTTTCAAGGCAACTGAATAGTCATCTTCCCTTTGGGTCCACATGGCCTTTCTGGAGGCTGGGCGAGACCGTCCCGCCTTGTAGGGCCACCGGGAAACTGAGGCCCCAGAGGGGAGGACAGCTTTCCTGGCTGCAGAGAAAGTGGGGACAGAGCCGGGGCGAGAGCCCGGACTTCGAGGTCTCCCTCTGCAGAACACTCTGGGATCTGCCTGGCAGGCTGGCATGGATGAGGCAGGCTCCCCAAGCTGAGGAGGCTCTGGTTCTAACTCTAGCCCTGGCTCTAGCCCGCGGCCCCTTAAACAGCCTCTGGCCTTTGCTGCCCGCGGCCCGACGACCGAGTGCTTGATAAGGCCTCTGTGGCTGGCCACCTCGGGGCTCGGAACAGAGCCTCGGCCTGCCGCCTGCCACGATGGATGCTGCATCCACTGCTTCCTTCCCAGACTGCTGTGGTCAGGTAGGGGCTGCACCACTGGCTGCCTCAGACCCACAGCCCCCTTCCCACCCGGCCCACTGATGGATGCCCTCCCTCTCGCCACAGCCTTCTTCCCACACATGTCCATTTCTACCAGAGCCCACCAGGGCAGTCCGGCTGGGCGCTGGGCCAGGGACCGGGCACTGGTCCCCGTGAGAAAGGCCCACCGTGCCCTCCAGGTGCCTCTCCATCCTGGGCCGCCAGCTGCTTCTGCAGCCAGGCAGGTGCTCTGTAGGCAGGTGCTCGGGGACCTCAGAGCCTCTGTGCCCACCAGGGGTGCCAGCCGCTGCCAGGCCATGTTCCTGTCCATTCTCGGAAGAAGTTCCTTCCACCTTGCACCCTCCCTGGGGGAGTGGACCTGCCCAGGGGTGACAACCAGGTCCCCCATAGTCTAGGCCCTGGGATGTCAGAGTTGGGGAACCCCCGGGGGCAAGGTCTAGGGCACCATGCCAGCCACACATGGGGTGAAAGGGTATGAGGAGACCTGGGTGGGCTGAGGGGTGGGGCTGGCAGACGGACCCTGCCGGTGTGGACTGCGACAGGAGGCCGAGTGACCTGGGCTCCAAGCGCCAAGAGGGACAGGTTCAGGCCTCAGCAGGCGGGTCACAGCTCTCCGGGTTGAGGGGCTGGGGCTCAGCCTTACATAGGAAGGCACCTGCTCTGGGGGCCAGTCGCGCCAGGCTCGGGGTCCAGGGCCAGCCACCCCAGTCTCCTGCCTCACCCCAGGATGGCTGCCACGGCTGTTGGAAGGAAGTCTTTTCCCAGGATGCCGGGCCTGACTGGAGGGCCAGACCTTGTGGGACAGGAAGTGGGCCTGGGGGCTGTCCCCATCTCACAGACGGGAAAAGGCCTGGGCAGGGCCTCACCGTGCCATCAGCTGTGCCGTGGCCGGGGCAGCCGCTTCCCCCTTGCTGGGACCCCCTTCTTGTCATTGAAAATGGCAATATTTCTTCCTACCCCCGCCCCCCGACCCGGCCCGGCCGAGGAGGGGAGAGGACGACAGTGTGGACAGGTTGGGGCAAATTGCGTGTTCCGGTCATCCTTCCCCAACTGCAGGACACTGGAAGCTGGTTGCATACACAGTAACCCTCAAAGCTTCGCCGTTGGTCACGCTATGTCATAGAACCGTTCCTCGTGGCCCCCAACCCCTGAGACACTGAGGGGCCCCTTCGACTCCGTCTCCCAGCCCGCCTCTTCCTGTTTGGGATGGGGCTGGCATGATTAGGGGTGTCATGAGCCTGCCCTCAACCCAAACTGCTTGAAAATGTTCCTCGGGGCGGAGTAGGCTCTCCTAGGACCCTCAGGTTCCGAGACACCCGTTTGGATTCAGACATGAGCCTTTCCTGACCTGAGCTAAGGCCCACCCTGTTCCTGGGCGCCCCGTCTCCGCCCTCAGGAACTGGCCTCGCCAGGCTGTAGGCTGAAAAGCAGGGGCTGAGAGGGCAGGGCCCCTCCACGCCTCTGTGACCTGGGGTCAGTGTCCTGCAGGAGGGACGACAAGGCAGTGCCGGTCAGCTGGAGAGGCAGGCAGGGACTTCCCAGGAAGGGACAGTGGGCAGGACCCAGGCCTGGAGCAGATCGGGCCGGGCCGAGGAGCCCTATGGCCATCCGCCTGCCCTGGCAGACTCGGAACCCCGGGCCTGAGGCCAAAAAGGGAATCTGACAGCAGGCTGCCCCCAGCCAGGTGGAAGCCAGCCTCGAGGGTGCAGTAAACAGGAACATCCACAGGGTTGGAGGCCTCCGCCAGAGAGGAAAGGGCTGGGTCAAAGGGCCACACGAAGTGTTGGAGAGCGGCAGGAAGTGATGACCCTTGGCGTCTGCCCGTGGCCAGCTGAGCCAGCTCTCGGGGACTGGCTGAGCCAGCCCGCGGGGCGGAGGT
>NW_006201951.1:1912279-1930080 GCF_000334495.1 Tupaia belangeri chinensis
GTGGGCAGGAGTTCCTGTGGGGACCAGGCCTGGGGCAGCTTGGGTGGCCCCGGGGAAAACCTGGGCCCCCCGGGTGGCCCTCGCAGCCAGGCCGGGCGCGGCTGCCTTCAAGAGGGCCAGCCTCCCCTGCCCCCAGCCTTGCTGCTTCTGCCTGTGCTGTGGCCACGGCCAGGACAGCCGGGCTGTGCATGAGAACCAGGCTTAGCAGTGAAGGGGCAGTCTGTGGTCACCTGGGTGGGGCCAGGAGCTGCCTCTCAAGAGCCTCTCCAATGGAATGCTGCGGTGGAGCCCCAGGGCACTCTCAGCAGACCCTGGAGGGCTTCTGGGCCACCCCCGCCCCACGGCGGGGATCTGGGCCGTGCACCGTGCACCATGCACCATGGAGTGAGCGTGAGCGAGACTGGGTGGGGCTCGGAGCCGGCCTAAGGCCCCGCAGGCTGGGTTGGAATGGGCCACATGGGTGAACCCCACTGCTACACTGTGCTGACTCAGGTGAGGCCTCAGCCTCTGGGTGGGGAGAGCAGGGCCAGGGCCTGAGCCCTGAGGCCCGAGGGCAGGCGCGCCTGTGAGTCCCTGTGGGAGGGCCTGCTCCGGAGACCCTGTCCCCGGGCTGCCAGGTCGGTCTGCGGTGTGGGTAGCAGAGGCTCAAACCACCTGATGCTTCTGCTCCTGGGAGTTTGGCCCAAGGAGCTAACGCGCAGCCAGAAAGCCATGCAGCGACCCTGGGGCGGGATTATTTATAACCCAGAAACCTGGAAGCCTCCCAAGCGTAGGGAGGGCGGACCGAGGAAGCCCTCGCTTGTCCGTGGAGTTGAATAATGTGCAGTTGTTAAAAAGGCTGCCCCTGAAAAGTCCTCACAACGTGGGAAACGTTTCCCAGGGCGCTGGGGCGGGCGGCAGATCCGCCTGGCAGCCGGTGTGCAGGAGGGGAGGGCCCGATGTGCTCCCTCCCGGGGCGGGAGTGTGCTTAGGGCTCTGCTGCATTCTGCTCCGGCGGACCCTGACGGTCTGTGCCAGGGACCATTTGCCAAAACTGGTGTGATCTGCTGCTCAGCCTTCGCCTCTGCCTCAGAGAGGCCGCCCCTTTGGGGGCAGGGTCTGTCCCTGGTCACTGTGGGCTGGAGTGGTCAGCAGCAGGGGCAGGAGTTCCCACTGCCAGTCTCGGGACTCCCACACCATGATGTGTGAAGGCCAGCTCCCCCGGGAGGGGTTTCTGGGCCCGGGCCTTTGAATAGTGGTTTCTCCCCAGAGAGGAGATCTGGCGAACCCCGGGGGTCCTGTGTCCCTCACACGCCCCCAAGGCCAGCATCTCACATGGGTCTGTGCACAGGGCGGACCCCGCTCCCCAGCACAGGCGACTGGAGCCTGTGAGGCCCTCAGGGCCAGCCCCCATCTGGGCACAGTGAGTGCTGGGCGTGGAAAAGGGACAGGCTGCAGGTAGGACGAGGGTGGTCTAGCAGGGGAAGGGTGGACCCCGCTGCTACGCCATGTGCTGACTCTGGGGTGAGGCTTCAGCCTCTGGATGGGGAGGGGAGGGCCAGGACCCGACCCCTGAGGCCTGAGGGGATGAGGGTGCTCAACCCCGCCTGCATCCAGGCATGGGGAGTGGTCATCTCTGGCCAGCTGCCACCGGGCGTCGTGGTGGGCTGTCTGCCTCCTAGCCAACAGGTCAGACAGACCCGTAGGCCTGGCTAGGTCAGGGCTCTGGTTCATGCTGACAGCCACCCGCCCTGCCTGTTAGTTTTACAGCATGCCTTGGCAGCAGCCTGGGTGCAGGCCATTTTACAGACGGAGAAGCTGAGTCACGTGGCAGGACAGAGGTGGAGGTTAGATGGGTTCAGACCACCCACAGCCACTTCGAGTGCCTCAGAGACTCCGAGGACACCCTGCGGCACTGGCCTGGCTGAGGAGGGGCCCCTGAGGACCTTCCAAGCAGGGTTGTTTGGCGGGGCTTTCCCCACTGCCCAGAATGTGCCTTAGCATTTCTGCTGAAGGCCCAACTGCAGAGCGACCCAGCAGCCAATGGGGAGCCGACCAGGTGTCCGATGTCCGCACTGCAGGTCCCCAACCCTGCTCACAGGTACTGGCCACTGGGCTCAGCAGGCCCGTCCTCCTCTCCCACTTAGCACGAGCTGGTGACCGGTCAACAGGCTCCTCCAGGCCTGTGACACACAGGGGGCTTCGCCCCTTCCTTGACCGACTTGGCTCCCAGCACCCCACTTGGGGGCCACCCCAAATCCAGAGGGAGGGCACGCCCTCTGCCTCTCTGGGGAGTGGGGAGAGTCCAGAACCCACAGGGAAACCTCCGGGACTCGGTGTGAGTCCATGAGCCTCCCTGCCTCAGTTGTCTCACCTGAAACCCGGGTGGCACCTCCTCCTTCCTGGGCTATGCCGGGCCAGGTTGGGCAGGCGGACCTAGCTCTGCCCTCAGTGAATGACAAACAGGGAGGGCATGACTCTGCCTGGCCTGTGGACGGATAGCGCTGGCCGGACTTATGAGGCTCACCTTACACTAGCCCACGTTTGGCCTGTCCGGACCAGGCAAGGCCGCGGACGGGAAGCAGCAGCAGACAGGGAGGGGCAGGGTGGCTGCTAGAGGGGATGGGGCCCCTGGTGGCTGGCCGGCACTGGGGTGCACTGACACTTCTGGCTCAGACAGAATGACCACTCCCGTGCCCTGTGACTCTCACCCCAGTTTAAAGCACAGAAGATATGGGCATTATGGGGCAGGTTGCAGCCCCACCCCACCCCTGAGTCCCCTCGTCCCTTCCCATTTGACCCCATCAGGACAGGCAGAGGTGACAGAGACAGCCAGGGTTCCAGAGCCCTCAGCTCCATCTAGGGGGCCGGGAGGTGAGCCCCACTGCTGTGCCCCTGCCCTGCACTGCCCACTTGGTAGGCCAGGGGGTCAGCCCAGGGAGGGCGGCGACCTATCCAGGGGCTGCACCTGGGCTATGTCCCAGGGCTCTGGCTGTGAGGCCAACCCGTGCTCTGACTCCCTACAGAAGCCAGGTCTGGGTGTGGGGAAGGGGGGTTCCATCCTGGCAGGGCCCGTGTCCCCGGGGCATCTTCAGGCATGGGAGAAGACAGCTGGTTTGTAGCTCTGTCTGGGGGATAGCCCTCCACCTATAGCCAGGGCGGCCTGACCAGGTGTAAATGACTCCTGCCCTTCCTGCTCCTCAGTGCCAGCTCTGAGAAGCGCCCTCCACACTCCTGCCCCTGCCTGCCTGTCACCTCTCCCCTTTCGCAGGTGGGAGGGCCGACTCTCAGAAGGGCTGAGGGACCCAGAGTGCAGGCTACCTGTCTGTGTCACTGTCTGTGTGTGCATGAGTGTCTGTCTGTCCGTCTGCGTTTCTGTGTCTGTGTATCTGTGTGTGTACATGTGTGTGTCTGTCCATCTATGTGTGTGTCTGTGTGTGTCGGTGTGTCTGTGTGTCTGTGTGTATGCCCCGTGTCTCTGTGTGTGTATGTAAGTGTCCGTGTGTCTGTGTGTCTGTCCTGTGTCTCTGTGTGTGTAAGTGTCCAGGTGTCCGGATGTCTGTGTGTCTGTCCTGTGTCTCTGTGTGTGTCGTAAGTGTCCGTGTCTCTGTGTGTGTCGTAAGTGTCCGTGTGTCTGTGTGCTTATCTGTCCTTCTCTGTCCGTGTGTGTCTCTGTGTCTCTCTGAGGCCTGAGCCTGACCCGGTCCCGGCCCTGTCCTATGGCCCTCTGGAAGGGAGCCCCCCGGCCTGCTGCTGCTGTACCTTCTGGAGCCCAGGCTCGGGAGGACAGACCCGGTGTCCTCCCTGGAGTAGTGGCCTCTGCTCTCACCTCCTGGCCTGTGGGCTGCTCAGAGCAGCCCAGAGTGAGGGCTGGCCAGGAGCAGGTGAGGATGCACAGCTTCTCTGGCTAGGCGGTCACCCCAGCCCTGGGTTTGGGGAGATGTCCTATCCAGTTTGCAGTGGACAGGCAGCCGGCTTCCTGGCTGCCCCCCAGGGTCCCCAGGCTGCCCAGCCTCCTGGGTCTCCTCCTCTCTGTCCTCGGCTCGCCACCCTTCAGGACCTCCTCCAGCCGCCAGCGCCGAGCCCCACTGACCTCGCCCTCCCTGCGAGCCCCTGCAGTGCCGTGCCGTGGGCTTTCCACTCTCACAAGGCAAACTTGGCCCTCCCAGCTCTGGGGACCCCGGCCCACCGGATCTTATCCGTGTGCCCACGCCGAGTGTCCTTTGTACCAGGAAGCCCGCTCTGCTTGTTCCGAGGCTGACAGCTAACGGCTGCCATCCCCTCGGCGGGCTCGGTGGAGCCAGGTTCCCAGTGCCTTCAGCCCCTTCCACAGACCAGGAAGTCAGGCTGGAGAAGGGAGCTGCTGGACAAGGGGCACGTGGTGGCCGAGTCTGGGATGACCCTCCCGTGGGTCCACAGGTACTAGGTCAGGGAAAGTTAGGTGCTGCCCTGTCCCCAAACTCTCCGTGGCAGCAGGCGTCCACTGGGTACAGGGGGCAGGCCCGCCATGCCCTGAGCCTCCTTCTGGGCCCTACAGCAGCTCCCCTCCCAGGACGGGGTCTCCTGCCCCTTTTACCACTGAAGCCACTGAAGCCACTGAGGCCGCGAGAAGGCTGCAGGGCCACCCAGGCCATTGGTGCCTGCCGTCTGCGGCTCGTGTCCCACTGTGCTTAGGGCCCTCGGTCACACCTACTTGGTGCTTAAAGGTTCCCATCATACCCTGCCAGGGCAGGTGGGAGTGACAGAAGTGGTGCCACAGCTGGTTTGGGGCAAGGTGCAGCTGTCTGTCAGCAGCACTGGGGCTGCCGGTCCCTCCAGGTCAAGGCACTTGTGCGAATGCTCTGGGCCTCCCACAAGGACCCTCCAGCCTGGCCCCACCTCCTCCTCCCTACTGCCATTGTCCTTCCCTCTGGGGAAAAGCAGCTTTTGGGGGTTAGGAGGGAGGGATCCAGGGTGGGAAGGAGCAGGGGATGCCACGATGAATGGCCATGCAAATGAGATGCTAATGAACCCAGGCCAGGACTGCCCAGTCTGGTCCTGGAGCCACAGCCCCAGCGCCAGGGAGGGAACTGCCATGTAGGTGGGAGGGGATGCTCCTGGTCTCCTTCCCCAGGACAGTCTAGTGGGCCCCCTCTTCTGGGGCTGGCACCTACTGCACTGCCCTGGGCACAAAGAATCCTCATCTTGGGAACCAGCAGTTAGAGTAATGGCTATGTCGCTGGACTCCCACGTAGTCGACCGCGGTTCGCGTCCCAGACCTGGTGGCTTAAAACTCACACCGGGCGCATGTGCGTGCGTGCCCAAGATCCTGAGAGGAGAATGGAGGAGAAGGGATTGTGGCGTGGCCATCCCCCCTGGGGAGTGATTTCTCGCTTTCTGTCTCTATGTCTCTCTCTGTCTGTCTGGTGAGCGCACGTGCCCTATAGTGAAAACCTCTCCAAAAAAAAAAAAAAGAACCCTCGTCTCCCATCAGTGGCTCGTCCCTGAGCCCCTTCTCCAAGTCCATGCTTGAGAAAGTAGGGCCTGACTTATCTGGGGCTGGGCTCCACCGGGCACAGCAGTTTCCATGAGGGTCAGCAACCTCCCACCTCCTCCACTCACCCCAAACCGCTGACAGTGTCCCTGAGGGCCAGCAGCCTCGTCCTCCCGCCCCTCCACACACCCCAGGAAAGGGATTGTGGCGTGGCCATCCCCCCTGGGGTTTTCTCGCTTTCTGTCTCTCTGTCTCTCTCTCTCTCTTTTTTTTTGAGTTTTTGATTTTTTTTTTTTTTTTTTTTTTTCTATAGGGGACGGGCACTCACCAGACAGGCAGAGAGAGACAGAGAGACAGAAAGCGAGAAATCACCCCCCAGAGGGGATGGCCATGCCGTAATCCCTTCTCCTCCATTCTCCTCTCGGGATTTGGGCATACACGCACACGTGCCTGGCGTGAGTTTTAAGCCACCAGGTCCAGGATGCGAACCGCCTCTTGGCCCCTTCAGAGTGTGTCTAAAGAAACACCCCCACAAGTTGGGAGTGGCTGACAGGCATTTAGGGTGGCTGGGAAAAGAGCTCCTTCTGCCTGTTCTACCCTGGGGCGGGGGTCAGGTGCTGGGGGGCCAGGCGGATGGTCCCCAGTGTTGCTTCCTGCTCACCATGCTGTCTGACCTGCGGCTCCCACCCCCGAGAGCCTAGACAGAGCCTCCCCTTGTGACTGAGGCTCAGAGGGGTGCTGACAGTCTCGCTGGCCAAGCAGGCCCAGGGCCCTGCCACCCCTTGGGGCTGGCTGTCTCTTTTCACGAGTGACAAACCTCTGTGCAAGATGATCTCCGGGAAGCTCCAGCACACCTGAGCCTGCCTGGGTGGGCCTCCCCCTAGGCGCTGCAGCTGCAGCCCCGGAGCCCAGCCCTGGGAAGCCCCGGCCTGGGCCCAGGGAGGCGTTTTGTCCAGACCATTCCCCAGTAAGTCAGAGGGCGGCAATGCCTTGGCAGTTGTCCAGCTGCAGAGGCCACCTCCCGGGGATGCCGCCTTGACTTAGAAGCACAGCACAGGAGCAGTATGGGCTGCCCAGGTCCGGGGGTGGCCAATGGGCAGGGCCCCCGCCCCGAGGCCTCCCAGCCACGGCTGCTGGCCGGCAACCTGAGCAGTCTGTTTTCTGGAGCAACTGGCTCCAGGTACAGCTGCTGTGGCCCTGCGTGCAAGGGCCCTGCGTGCAGGGCTTCGTGTGCCCGGACTCTGCATTCAGGGGCTCAATGTTCAGGGGCCCCGTGTGCAGGGCTCTGTGTGCTTGATGTGCAGGGGCCCCGCGTCCAGGGGCTCCACATTCAGGGGCTTGAAGTGCAGGGTCCCTGCGTGCGGGGGCTCTGGGAGCAGGGGCTCGCATTCAGGGGCTTGCATTCAGGGGGCCTGCCTTCAAGGGTCCCGCAATCAGAGGCCCCGCATTCAGGGTGTCCTGTTCAGGGGCCATCTCCCTGACCGCAGGGCCCCGGCTGGGCTCAGAATGGGCTGCCGTAGATGTGGTGGTTTTCTCACCAAAAAAATGCCTGTGGGGAAGTCAGGGGGGGAAGGACGCAGAAGACCCTGCCCATGGGCAAGAAGAGCAGGTCTTCCCAGCAAGGCCACCCCGACTCCTTGGCCTTGGGGTCACGTGGGTGGGCCTACAGGAGGCAGAGCTGGCTTCCCCTTTCACGGCTAAACTCTGGGAACCAGGGGCCCTGCACTCATGGGGAATCCGCTCTGCCTGGGGGCCTTTACCCTGGGGTGAGAGCCTTAGCTCCGAGGAGACTGGGAGCCTTGGGCTTTGACCTGGCCTTCAGCTCCGACCCAGTGGCCAGCGAGTGCCCTTGTCCCCCACACTGGGGGCTGAAACAAAGGCGCCCCCGTTGCTCCCACCCTGCGAGCCAGGCCTGCCTATGGCCCAGCGGCCCCAGAGGATAAGAGGGTACCAGCCTGTGCTGAAAGGGCAGCCCCAGGCCAGGCCCTCGGGGCCCCCTTCCTGAGACAGCGGGCTGAGAAGACAGCCTGCTGCAGAGGATGTCTGGTGGGCCTGCCGCCACCTCTTCCTTTCTCTCACTCATCCACCCACTCCTGGCCACCTCATTCACTCCCAGGGCCCCTGGGTAGCGGCTGTCAGACATGGCCCGGGGAAGACTTCCTGTCGGGGGTGTGGGCCAGGCCTACCATGGACCCACCATGTCTTTCTGCACTGAGGTCTCTCCTGGGAAGTGCCAGCCACTGTGGCAGCCTGAGGTGGCTTTTCGGACAGCAGGACAGGTCAGTGTGTTCCTCTGAGCTCCCTGGTCCTGAGTGGGTGCAGGGGACCCTGCAGGCCACCCTGCAGGCCACACCTTCCTAGCCTTGCTTGCAGGGTGCCCAGAGTCAGGGCTTGATCTGCAGAGGGCCAGGCTAGGCCAGGGAAGGTGCATCGCCACTGTCCCAGCCTCTGAGGGACCGCCCCTCCCTGGGGCTCTCAGGGAGGCAGCAGCACCACTCAGCCCTCCTCCACTCTCGTGGTGCCTTGGGGGTGCCCTGCAGGCCGGCTGCGGGCTCTGACAGATCTGCTTGTCCCATCTCACTGTGGCCAGAGATAAGGGCCCAGCTCAGAGCTGCTTTGTTCAGCCAACAAAAGGACATTTCTGCCGTGCCTGGGAGCTGGGCTCTGATGGTCCATGCCGAGGTGGCCGGGCCCAGCACCGGCACCAGCTTGGAAACCCTAGCCTGGCCTGGCTGGCTGGCTGCGGGGGCTGGGGACGCGCCTGTGGCAGGTTCCCAGGCCCTCAGGCCCACGGGCGGTATCTGCTTTCTGTGTCCAGCCTTGCCCTGTGGCTGCGCTGTCTATGCCGTCCACTGCCTGGGCCTGGCTTTGGGGCCTGGGGTGCCATGCCCACGGAGGGTCAGCCCTGCGGGGAGAAGGCATCCCAGCTCCTCTGTCTCAGGCACTCAGGCCTGCCTCCCCCGCCCAGCCCCTTGTCCCCACTGCTCCCCGGCCCCCATATCGTACCCACGCTGCCTCCTGGCAGGAGCACTTTCCCACCCCCCACCCCGGCCCCCAGGCACTGGGCCCAGGCTGTGGGCCGTGCTGGGCCGCGGGTCTGTGGTCTGTGCCGTGGGCTGATTTGGGGCCCCCAGAGAATGCCCAGGGGAGCCTTGGCAAGGTCTTCACTTGGTGCGAGGGTCTTTGCAGATGAGACTAAGGGGAGGGTCCTGAGCGGAGACCAGCCAGGGTCAGGAGCCCCGAGTCCATGTGAGGAGAGGTGAGGACACGGCTCGGGAGATGCCGATGCACCAGAGGAGACTGAGGCCCGAGGCTGCACCTGCACCCCGGAGTTGAGGGCGGCCAATGGCCCAGAGCCACAGAGGCAGGAAGCAGCCTCCCTAGAGCCTGGAAGAACTGTCACCTGCAACCCTGTCTTCCAGCCCTAAGCACCGCACCCAGCCCCCGTGGGCTTTGCCTACCAGCCAGCATAGTCAGGGTGGCTCCAGGACGCCAAGCATATCATCAGAGTTTTCAAGGTCAGGTGACCAAAGCAGAGCTAGGGCAGGCCAGATGTCCAAGGGTACCCCACCCTCAGGCCCTTGGGGCTCCTCAGCTGTCCCCGGTATGCTGGGCTCTCAGAGGGCAGGCTCCCAGTCCTGCCAGTGCCCCATCGGGGCAGACTCCAGCGCCTACCAGCGATAGGCCCCCAGCTACCTCCTTCCTGATGGCCGCTCACACTGACCCACTGTAGCCAGAGAGCCGGCGGGCTGGAGGGCAGGCCCACCTGCTCATCCCCTCCTCAGCCTGGGTCTGGGTGCCCCTTCCTCCCGCCCTCCCTGCTGGCTCATGGAGACATCCCGGCACTCGCCCTTCCCCTGGGCTGGCTGGAGCCGGCCTTCCTTCCACCTCACTCGCTGCTTCCCACGGAGGGGGGTTCAACTCGGGTCCTGGGTCATGGGCAAGTGTGTGACAGCCCTAAGCACAGGTCCGGAGGGCCAGCCACCTGCTTAAGGTCACACTGCTATTGAGCGGTGGCCCAGCTCCAGACTGCTTGGGCCCTGCCCCTCCCCTCCTGGGACCAGCACACAAGAGTCCTGGGTGGGGCAGTTAGGGTTCGGCAGGGGCAGGAGCAGAGCGCAAGGTGGGTGGGGAATACCACGATGCACTGAGCCTTCCCTGCATGATGGAGGGACCAAGGGCCGGCTGATGGGCTCGGGGAGGCCTAGGGGGGCTGGAGATAGGGAACAGATGGGCACTTCTGGGAGAGCAGGAGTCGGACAGCCTCAGCCGCTTTTCCCACCTCTTCCCAGCCAAGCAGATTCTTCGTCCCTCCCACCCACGCCTGCTGGGGGACCCTTGCAGGTGCCCGAGGTGTGAGCTTAGCCAGGGGGTATATAAGCCAACAGAGGGGCCCGAGCAACTGCAGACTGGGCCAGGTAAGTCTGAGAAGGTGCAGAGTGAGGATGGCCGAGCCCAGGTGCCAGGAGAGCCAGGGGTGCTGGGCCGTTCTCTGCAGGGACCTGGCCGTGGTCCCAAGGGGAGGGCAGCCTGCATGGGGCTTCCCAAAGTCACACTGGTGACTGGGAGGCCCAGACCAAGGCTCAGAGGCCAGAGAGGCCAGCCCTCCCACTCCCTCCCACCCACTGGCTCTCCAAACAGGAAGGGGAGGCCCGCAGCCACCTGGGCCTGGCGGAGGCTACCAGAGGCTGTCAGAGCTCGAGAGGCGAGCCCACATGCATGTCACACTCACGGTTGCCCCTTGTAGTAAAGGGATGGCTGAGGGTTGGGGACCGGCAGTCAATGGCGACTGCTCTTGTCCGCACAGGCCTGGGCGGAAACAAGCTGCAGGGCCCTGCTGGCCCCTTGCAGCACTTCCCAGGTGCTTGGCCTGGTGGCTGGTAGCTGGTGGCTGGTGGCTGGTGGCTGGGCCCTTGCTGGCCCAGAGGCCGGTACAGAGCAGGAAGGGCATGTGGTCACGTGGGCGAGGTTGAGTGCTGCTCGTGGGGAGGACGTGGCTTCCTGGCATGCGCATGCATGCGTGTGTATAGTGTTTGCTTGTGTGTGTCCACACGTGGGCGTGCAAGTATGTATGGGCATGCACAAGTGCCAGTTCACATCTGTGTGTGTCCGCACGTGCGTGCATGCCTGCATGTTAGAGTGTGCACGTACGTGTTTACGGCATGCGCACATTGGGAACAAGTGCTCTCTCAAACGCATGGGTGTCCACATGCAGGCGTACATCCACGCATGCTTGTTCACAGGCATGTAGCCATGTGCACATGTGCCAGTGTGCGAGCATGTGTACTAACATAATCACAGTGTGATGTGTGTGCCTGTGTGCGTGCCGTGTGGCATGTGCACATGCATGTGGACGAGTGTGAACACACATGTACATACATGTACATACATGTGCACCTGCAGCCGTGTGAGGGCTGTGTGTGTGCGCACATGGGGGCACAGGAAGGTGAGCAGTCCCCAGGCTCTGAGCCCAGGCCAGTCTAGGGACCTGGCGAGGACAGAGACTAGTAGTGTTCCTGCCCTGTGCCGTGTGGCCCTGAGGCCCAGGAGCACCCCAGGCCATGGGGCTGGGCAGGGCTAGGCAGAGACTAGGCTGGGGCCAGGATGGGGCCTGCTCTCCCCAGCCCAGGCCTGGGGTCTCTCCGACAGAGCAACAGCACGGATGCGGCAGAACAGCCTTGCCCCAACCCCTGCGTGCCGGGCCGGTGCCCCGGGAAGCCATCTCCCCACCCCTGTGGACAACAGCCCCAACATCTGGTTGGTGTTTCTAGCCAGCTGAGGGTGGGGTTCAGGCAGGAGCCAGGAGAGTCTGCGGGACAGTGTGGGATTGTCACCTCCCCCCCCAGGCCTGGTCTGTGAGCGCGAGAGGATGACCAGGCCACAGCCCTGGGAGCTCCCAGACTCCGCAGTAGAGGCCCTGGGCTGCCAGGCCAGGAGAAGAGGGAGGCCACTAAGGGCTCTGCTGTCCCCTCCCCTCCACACATAACCCTGCCCCGGCCTGCCTCAGTCTCATGCTGCCCCAGCCTCAGTTTCCTCTTGTGTATGAGGATGACTCTGAGGTTAACTGTGCGGCTGTGGGGTGCTGCTCCGTCTCCCTGTCTGTGCCTGGGCTCGAGCTCTCCTGGGAGGGCACCAGGCAGACCTCAGCCCCAGGGCCGGCAGGTGGGCCAGAAGAGGGGGTAGGGGGTGGGGAAAGGCTGCAGACCCAGCCTCAGGGCCATCGCAGCCCTGCCTGGGGGACTGCTCTGGGGGCAGCTGGGGCCAGCCCGGCTGCTGGAGACTGGAGCACAACCCTTCCGGTGAGGTAATGGGAAAATGGCTCAGACACCACCCCCAGAGAGGGTGCCTTGGGCCGCCCGCAGGTGTATCTGGCCCCTCCCAGCTGCGGGAGGGTGGAGCCTGGGGAGGTGGCAGGAATAGGCACCCACGTCCCTCCTCCACTCCGGTGTCCCAGCCCCCAGCCCACTTCCCTGGTGGTGGGGCCTTGGGAGCCGTTTCCTGGTTCTCAGACTTCAGCATGCCAGGGCTTATTTATCGCTGAGGCTTTGTTTTTGTTGTGTTTTTTTCCGGGCCCTCCCCCCTCTCTGGAGTCAGCCTCAGGAAAGTGTCCCAGGCGCCAGGAGGAGCAAGGAGCCCAGGCCGGAAAGGGGACAATTAAATCCAGGGGAGAGAGAGTTAACCCTAGCACCCCGCCCCCCAGCCCCTTTCTCACCCCTTCCACAACTCACCAGGAAATAAACAAGAAGCATTTGTTTCCATTCACCCTCAAAAAATACAAGGATTTCCTCTTGGGGCTGGTCTGCCCCCCCACCCCACCAAGGCTCCTGAGTCCCAGAGGGGCGGGGCAGGAAGGGGACCCTGAGTGGGCAGGGGACCTGTCCCTGCAGAGCCAGCTAGGGTCCCTGGAGGCACAGAGGGACTTAGAAGTTCTGTTTGTCCTGGGCCCTGGTGGGGGACCCGGAGCTGCTGGGAGCAGGGAGCAGGAGCGTCTCACTCCCCCCCCCACTCACTGTTCCCACAGAAACATGGCTGCAGAACCTGCTCTTCACACTGGCCATAGCAGTGGGCGCCCTGAGCTTAGCAAGGTGGTGCCCGAGCACAGCCCTGCCTGCCAGAGCCATGTCCGTGCTGGACAGTCTGCCAATGCTGATTCCTGGCCGCGGGCGGAGGGACAGCTGCAGTGGCGGTGGTGCGCACAGGCTGGGCACCCGCAGCACCTCTGACCCTTGACCTGTGAGCCAGGCGGCGCGCTAAGCCTACGGATCCGGGGCTGCTCCCTCAGGGACGGGTCAGGGTTCCATCGTGCAGGGCCTACTGCCACCTGAGAGACCGAGGGGAGTCAGGTGGCCCTCTCCTCCAGGACGCCATGCGAGTGCTCCATGGGAGACCCCCCAGAGCAAGTGGTGTCCGCACCTCTCTAGCTGCGGGAAGTCAGACTCCCAGGCAGGCTCCAAGGGCACCGGGACAGGACGCGCCACACCCGTCGGGTGACTGGGAAGACCGACCCTGAGCGTGGGCCCTGTGGTGAGCTCAGGCCCTGTCACTGGGCATGTGGCCAGGAGGGCACCAAGATGTTGAGCCATCCACAGCGCGGGCAGTGTGGACCTCGGAGTATGTGTCCACAGCACGCACCCCACTGGGGACACGGACGCTGGCCTGCTGAGTAGGGCCCAACTCAGGCCCGCCAGAACCTCCAGGTGCGGCTTCCCTAGGAAGTAGGGTCCTGGCTGGTGTTACTGGTTGCGGGTTGGTCCCTGGATGTAGGGGTCACACTCAATGTGGTGTCCTCATAGGGGCAGAGGACAGCGACAGAGGGGCCACGTGAAGATGGAGGCAGAGGCTGGAGGGTCCCACTGTGAGCCGAGGCGCCTGGGGCCACCGGGAGCTGGGAGAAGCAGGCAGGTAGGCTCCAGGTGCATGTGTGCGTGTGCCCAAAATCCCCAGAGGAGAATGAAGCGAGATTGAGACGTGGCCCTGGGGGCTGATTTCCCACTCTCCCTCTCGCCCTCTCTTCGCTTTCTCAGTCTCTGTGGTGAGCGCACATACCCTATAGCAAGTTTTAAAAAGCACTGGGGATTAAAGGAACAAATGAAATGAGTGAGGAGGCGTTCCAGGTTGCGAAGCGAGACGCGCGTTGCCATTGCTGTGTGGGGGAGCGCTGGCTTTTGTTTGTTTTTTTCTTTTTTTTTTTTTCGCCAGAAAGACAGAGAGACAGAAAGTGAGAAATCACCCCTCAGGGGGGATGGTCATGCCTCAATCCCTTCTCCATTCTCCTCTCGGGATCTTGGGCACGCATGCACACGCGCCCGGCGTGAGTTTAAGCCACCGGGTCTGGGACTCAAACGGCAGTCGACTACATGGGAGTCCAGCGATATAGCCATTACGCCATCTGCTGGTCCCTCTGGTTTTGTTTTAATGGTGAGCGTGTATTGTCAGAGTGCGGCCGTGTGGGACCTGCATGTCACATTCGGGGGCTGGTGGAGCTGAGGAACTCTTAACAGTGCTTGCTGGTGAGTTGAGCGTGGATCACTCGCTCTGCTCCCTCCCTTCCTCCGGACTAGATAGTTTGGGAACTCCTACCCCGAGTGTGGGGGCCTTGGAGGCCCCTGTGGCAGGCACTGTGCCCCCACCCAGCCCTCCCTCTAGCCCCTTGCCTGGCATACGGTACCCTGCAGAGGACGAGAAGGAGGAAGGCCCTCCAGACGCCCTGCGCTGGCGCTCGGTAACAAAAGTGACCCTGTGCTGGAGCGAGGGGCGGGGCTCTGAGAAAAGCCTCCTGCTACAGGGCTTCACATCAGGAGGGACAAGGCCCGGCCTCGCTGGTCCAACCAGAGGGCCCTGCACAAAAGCCCCTTTGTTCCCCCCAGTGCCCGACAGTGGCGCAGAAAGAAATTATCTTTTCGGCAAAAGATTAGGTGGGCATTAGAGCCCTGGCTAGCTCATTTCCATGTGACTGAGGGGGTCCCTCTGGGCCCCCATCCACCCCGTGCCCCTCTTGTGTCCCAGATCCAGGTGGGCATCTAGGAGGAGGTGGCAGCACTGCCAGGGGACAGGTAGTACGGCTAGGAGCAGAGGGAAGACCTGGGACGTCAGGGTGCTTGATCGGGACGCCTGAGCCCCGAGTTACAGATGAGGAGACTGAGTCTGGCAGGCTGCAGCTGGCTCTCTGGCATCCCAGGGCACAGGGCTAGGAGAGGGGAAAGGGATGACTGGGGAGGGGTGCCCGGGATCCCCAGAGGGCCTCAGGGGATGGCTGCATGCTCAGGTGCTACCCCATGTTGGGGGACAGAGCCAGCCGGCCACACTCACCTGCACACCTGGCCGCCCAGCCCAGCGTGCACAACCTCTGGTGTCAGCCCTCACTGTGTCCAGGACTGTGGGCTGGGGAGGCCCCACACAGCCCCTCCCGACATAGGCCACTCCTCCCTCCACCCCAACCATTCCCAAGAGAGTCCCTGGGAGTGACGAACTGCCCCTTCCAGCCCCTACCTCACCCTGGCCACGTGGAGTCTGCACTTCCAGGAGGAGGGACGGTCTGGACAAACCTGGGGCACTCCCACCCAGAGCTGTCTCCAGGTTAGCTCCATGGGACAGGCTAGTGCGGGGAGGCAGGGAGGGCTTGTCTCCATAGCTGCAGAGAGAGCTTGGACAGGTCTGAATGTGGACGAGCCCCAGCCAGGGGACACTGAGGCCATGGAGGAACCCCCAGCTCCCTGTGAGGGTCTGGGAAACTGAGCCCATTTGAAACTTTGTCAAACGATGGAGCCAGGGAGGGCTTGAGGGCCACCACAGGGAGTGATGAGCCCAGAGGACACATCCCTCCCCACTTTCCCTGGTGTGAGACCCACAATGCCTCTCACCTTGGAGGGGCAGGGTCCGGCCCAAGTTCCAGGAGATTGGGGGTGGGCCAAGAGGGGGGAGGGGCGGGGCCTGTGGGAGCACGTGGTCCTGCAGCCCCTCCCTTCCCTGAGGCCTGAGGGCTCACCCACACCCCTGGGCTTCCCAGGCCTCCAGCTGCCCCTCCAGGCCCACGCCACTTGCTGCTGGGCTCAGCTGCTGCTCCAATGGCAGCCTTGGAAGTGGAGGCCCAGCCTGCACCCAGTGGCTGTGTTGGAGAGGGCCGCTTCCTGCGCATGCAACGGACACAGGTCTGTGTGCTGCTCCCGGGCTCTGAGTCAGCGCGTGGCCCAGCAGGGCCGGCCCAGCTCTTGTCCTCAGCGTGCACGCAGGGCCGTGGGTGTGCAGAGCAGCACCAGCGCTGGCGGTGGGGGCTGCAGGCAGTCAGGGGCTCCCTGGGCAGTGGGGAATGGCAGAGGTGGTTGCCAGGGTCCTGTCCCCTCTCCTGGGCCCGTAAGACTACTGGCAGCCTGTGAGCAGGGCCTTCGGGGAGGAGTGTGCCCTTGCCAGGCACAGGACGGGCTGGAATCTAGGCCTCCTGGCAGGGTTGCCCGTCAAGAGCCAGGGCTGCAGGTCCAGGCTGTAGTCTGCCACCCTGCCCATCCCAGTCGGAGGCCCCGCCCTCCTTCCAGGCCCCAGGAGCATGCAGGGTCCTCAGGAGGGGTGGCCCTCGCTTCATACCCAGACACAGGCATAGGGGCTGACAAGCCACAGGGCAATGGCCAGTGGGCCCCGACCATGCCCTGTCACCCAGCCCTGCTCCAAGACTGGGCCTGTGAACCCAGGGGCGAGCGGGGGGAGCCCGGCAGGCCTCACCACCCATCTGCCTGTGACCCCCACCCCTGCTCACACCCTGCCACCCCCTCACACAGCTCCCTGGGCTTGAGGCCCTGTGCTTGTGTGGCCTGGCCCCTGGGCTGTCCACTGGCTTCCCAGCTTCCTGGAAGCCCTGGTCCAGCCCGTGGTCCCAGAGTCAGGCTGGGTGGCCCAGACTCGCTGCCGAAGGTGCTCTCCTGGCCATCTCCAGCTACTCATGGCGGAAGCCTCTCCTTCCCCTCTTCCCCAGAGAGGAGGCCACTGGGCTCCCAGCATCACCCCCTGGCTTGGGAGTCGGAGGGTCCAATGGACATCTCTCCTCCCCTTGATCCCTGGGCCCTGGGATGAGTCAGCTGACAGTGAGGGCTGGCGCCCAGGGCAGGAGGTGGAGCAAGTACCCCACATGGGGCAGGAGCCTCTGGAGCCAAGTAGCTAGGGAAGGCCGGCAGGAGACCAGGCAGCCTGGGGCTTGGGCAGGGGGAGGGTGCTGGGCAGGACCCTAGGCCATCCTGGCCGGCCGTGTGACGGCGGGGCAGGCAGCACCCTTGGAGCTCTCCCGAGGGGCTCGTTCAGCCTGAGCCCCGGCTGTGGGTGCAGTGGCTGCTTAGAGGGCCCTCCGTCCTCAGCCAGGGTCACCTCTGTGGCCAGAGCTGTCCTCTTGGGGCCAGTGGTCCCCAGCTGTGCCCCTCCATACCCCCACAGCCTAGCCCACTCAGTCTCAGGGCCTCAGTCTCCTGGGACAGCCCAGCCCAAGAGTCATCCCTCAGAACACGAGGACCTCGTCCTGCGCCCCAGCCCAGAGCTCAGGGCTCAGGATCCATCATGGTGGGACTCCGAGCACAAAATGCCGCTGAAACTACATGGCGTGAGTGAGCACCGCGTGTGTGAGTGCGTGCACGTGCACCCGTGCAAGGCCGCCTGTCTGGGCACCCTCTCATGCACCCCAGGGGCAGGTGTGCTGTCCTGGCAGTCCCCCTTCCTCTCCAGCTGCAGCTTCGAGCCCTGGGGTGCGCTGGGTGGTGTGGGAGCTGAGCTCTGCTGGCCCTGGGCAGGGGAGGCTGGCACCTCCCTGGGCTCCTGGAGACCTTGGGGCAGCCCAGCTGAGAACCAGGGCCACTGGATAGGGAGAGCCCGTTCCCGCCCAGGTCTCCAGGACTCATGCCAGGCGGTAGCTCAGAGCACCACCAGGCCAGGAGGAGAACCACTTTGGAGGGAGCAGTCAGTGTGGACTTCCCAGAGGGGGTGGCCTGAAGGGCACTCAGGGTTGGCCAGCTGGCCCTCTCAGGTCCCGTGAATTCAGGCGGCCAGCGACATGCTTGAGGGCCGCCTTGTCCTCAGCTTGCTGGCTCGAGTGCTAGCAGGTGGCTGGGGTGGCAGTAAGGCCTAAGCTTCCGGGTCGGAGTGGGGGAGGGCGGTGTCTCCCACACTAGGGCGGGCAGCGGGGAGGGTGCGTGCCGGGGCGGGGAGCTTGGGGAGCAGCTCAGCCTGTGGCACCTGCCAACCTCCCTCGTCCCAGGGGAAGCCTGCCCCACCGCGGGAGGGAGGGTGCAGATAGTGATGGTCCCAAAGCCCTGGGGGTTGGGGCTTGCAGCCACATGGCAGAGCCCCAGCCCGTGGCATTTGGGGGGCCGCTGTC